>NW_017308895.1:59508-67093 GCF_000935625.1 Nanorana parkeri | reverse complement strand
CCCCCCCCCCCCCCAAAAAAAAAGGCTGCATTAGTTTTCTTTTTTCCAGGCTTTTTTCCCTTTATTTTCATCTGGTGATTCTGTCACTAACATACTATCCTAAGGGGATGCTTACTCACTGTATTGTATTTATGGAGAAGCAGGGTTGTCACCCTAGGACAGGAAGTATTTTAAGACAAACAGAACACTTCCCCTTCTTTTTCTATATCATTGGAGGAAATTGTCCCAAGGAGATAACTCATTACACAGATTCTAATTTCAGGACAGCATTGTCAGGTCACTACAGGAAGTTATGAGCTCCCTGGATTTCTGGCAGTATCACTAGATATTGATTTGTACTTATCGAACAGATTTAAAAAAAAAGAAAAAAAACGTTGAAAGTTTTGTCATAAAGGCCAAAAGGGAGCAAATAAGTGAACGTCATTATTTGGTTTAAATGCACTTTATCGTAGACCTTTGACCTAGAAGCCCAGATAAACACTAAAGCTGACCATACACATTACAAGCTAACTGTACAATATCCTTAGAGGACTCCAGGCAAAGCTTTTACTAGCCTGTGCAGTGGGGCTACCGCTGCACTGCAAGAGTTAACTGCTCCTTTTAGTCTAGTTGCTAAAGAAGAAAAACAAAAATGGTTATATGTATATAATACTCACTTGATGCTCCAAGCCAACGTATAGAATTGAGAACACTGAGAAACAGTCCAATACTGCAACATAGGAGGAGGCAGGCTTCAGAGACCGGAAAAGCAGGGAGCCGGCTCAGCACTTCTGGTGAGTATACTTTTTTTTTTAGCACCTAGACAAACAAGCAGTTAACCCTTGCAGTGTGGGGGTAGCCCAAGGGTTAATAAAAGTTTTGCCTGGAGTTCTTCTTTAAGATCTAGTAATAACTATGTAGTGAAGGGCCTGTGTGATTGGATACAAATTGAATGGTTTAGGTAAGCCTTCACATTACATGGCTTTAGCAGACCTTAAGGGCTAGTTCACACCAGCCACAGTGCGTTTTCGTCCTGATTTGGGCTGGAACATACTGGATCCCATTCCGGCCGGCTCACTTTGTTTTGGGGCAGGAAGGGGCGTGGCGGTGCATTGAAGTCAATGGCTCCGCAGCTACGCCCTCCGGCCACAATGCGATTGCCCGCACCTGAACGCGTAGCCCTAAGGAGAGTGTAGAGATAGTGAGACTGCCATCACCAAACAGGGGTGAGGATCAGCAGTCAATTATTTTATTTTTTTTTATGCAATTGTGCGCCACCTGCCAACTAGGAAAAACAAAAAAACTGTACATCTCAGAGCTAAAAGGTTAATCATCTAAGAGCAAAAACCAAAATGGATTTCTTATTGAATTTTCCCAAAGTGAAAGACAAAACTTAAATGATTATTTCAGACAGCAGTAGTAATCAGCCCCATCAATAGTAGGGCCCCACAGGCCTGGCCAGGGTGGGGCAAACATTCACATATTGTGTCTTCCAGGTGTGGAGAGCTTTACAATCAGAAGAAGAAAACAGAAGGGGATCATTCAGCGAGCAGCAACCAGGAAAAAGGTAACAGTGCCTTTTACAACACTACCAGGGGGCTCTATGGCACAGAAGGCTCCACTACTAGAAGGCAATAAATAACATGGAACTAACTTTCTCTGTAACATAATATAAATGCCCCATATTACCTTCCAAGATTCCAGAATTTAGTTGCTGCCATCCTTTAATTTGGTTAACGTCTTCTAATAAGAAAAAAAATACATGAAGCAACGCTATACATTTCTGTAGGTGGACGGCAGGGTAGCCTCTTTTTGTTTTACAAGGGCCCTGAAGTAAGATTCTGTTCTAGGGGAACAAGGAGGATGAGTGCCAAGTAGGGTTTGTGCGCGGTCACATGACCTACGTTACATTTTTATAAATATAGGTAACCTTTTTATTAATTTAGAAATAACAGGCACATATGGCAAAATGAGTTGTGTCTCATGTATAAATTACATATTAGACATTTTCGCTACCTGGACAATGGGTTTTTGTTGTGGTTTAATATATTTTACTCTCTGCTTTTGAAACCTTTCAGTTTCTGAGATCACAAACAAGACAGATAGGACATCATCAGCGGATACGCAGCCAAGTGCATCTCAGGGTTTGTCCTCCACTATGCTCAGTAAGCAGCCCCGACTCCAAAAGAGGAGAGTGAAGAAGAAAAGAAGGCCTCCAAAGAACGAGTCTGAATCAGAGCAAGAGAATAAACTGTGCAGTAAATGTCCTAAACACAGGAGACCCCCAGTGAAGGGTAAGATGGGTGATAGAACTTCCCTTCAGCATAAAGAAAAATGCTGGAAATGGGGAAATAAAGCTCTCAGAGATAGAAACAGATAAGTGTTACAAAATAAAAAGCTATTAACATATGTGAACATGAGGAGTCTTTTCTTTACACCTCCCACTCTTATTTCACAATTATAAACCAATTCATTATTATAGACCTTTCTAAATCTCAAAGCAGTATACAAGTTAGGATGAGATCATTTGAGTTTCCTTCTCATTACTGGAGTTGATTATACTTTATATTAATATTTCAGGAAAGTTCCCCACCACTCCCTGATAGAAAAGTAAACAAACGCAGATCTTAGAGACCCCATTACCACCAGAAATATACAGATCAGAATCTAGGGGTGTCACACAAGTGAAAAAAAATGTGTATCTGGTCCTCGGGGTTATTGCACTTGACATCATTCAAAGCCTTTCTATTCTAGATTCCAATAGAGGACGGCAACCCGCCTCGTCTGCACGGAGTGACAACAGTATTAGAGAGAATGACAGGACAGCCAAAGAGCGGAAATGCCATGTGACACATGCTGTCAGCAATGACACTACTGTAAGCTCTGCAGGACAAAAAGAGAAATTGGAGTTGCCATTACCAGGAACAGTAAATTCCGGGGAAGAAGATGCACAAGGTCAATATCAAACTACAAGACATGAAGATGCCAAGTCAGTAGTGACAAGAAAACCAAGGTGTCCGAGGACAGATCACCGCAATGGTGGCAGAATACAGACAGAGGAGGATTCCAGTGAGTAATGCCAATTGTGGGAAGGATTTTGTATTAAACTGTACCAATGGTTCCAACAGTAACCAGTCAGAAGCTTGCTTTCAAGTGCAGTCATAACTCACTGTAGGTAAAGTGCAACTCTAGGCAAAACCTTTTTTCTTTTTTTTATCTTTCAATGGTCGGAACTCCTGTCAGATTTGTTGTTTTGTGTCTCTCTGTAAGATTTCCCTGCACTTCCTTTTCCAAAGACCCCATAGGAAGATAAGGGAAGATCCCCTCTTAGACCGTTGTCACTGGAACAAGTGTCCACATTGGAAGATGTTTCCTCAGTTGATGTTTTGGTGACAGTTGTAAAAAAATAAACTTTCCCAAAACAAAATGGACACATTTGTGTAATCCCAATAAATAAAGCCCATCCCCAGGCAAAACATGATTTTCATCTTTAATAGAGCAGGAAAAGCTTAGAGACTCTGTCAGGTCTTTATCGCCGTTTCCCCATTAGGGAGTTTTCCCCTTATTTTTGTCCGGACAGAAAGCGATAGTGATAGAGAAAGTGAATTATAGCGCGAATAAAAGGTTGAAACGCCTAACAGCATTGTTATTGCTCTATTTCAGCGGTTCTCAACCTGTGGGTCGGGACCCCTTCGGGGGTCGAATGACGATTTGCCAGGGGTCGCCCGGGAGTCTCCTGCTATTAGATAGCGGCTCCCGGCCGCCTGGGAGAGAAACACTTTCTCCCGAGCAAAGTAAACCTTTTTTGTGTGACATTGGGGGCCGTAGGCCGCCGTAAGTCAGAAAAAAACCACAACCCTAGGAATGCATAGCTAGATTTCTATTGGCTATTTCACTTTGCAAGTTCTCCATCAGGTCCCCACTACTGATTGACAGCAGCAGAGGGCGGGTGCAATAGCTAGTTTGCTATTGCAAAGTGAAATAGCCAATAGGAATCTAGCTATGCATTCCTAGGATGTTTTTTTTTTTTATTCTGACAGTTCTCAAGCTGCGGGTTGCTGTGTGATTTCTGCTGTGCTAGGTGAGAGTCCTCCTCAGCCCTCTCCTAGCGCAGCAGTGTCAGTTCTCCCGCCACGCTGCAGCAGCCGCGTCATTCCTAAAGTTTAAGGTTCGGGGGTCACCACAACTTGGCAAATGTTACCAAGGGGTCCCGGCCCTAGAAAGGTTGAGAACCACTGCTCTATGTACTTTTCTGTCCGTGACAAATGCTTCCCCCGTTTCTTGTGTGTGTCTTAGAGCACGTTCACACCTAAGAATTAAATTATTTGCACCATACCATGTGATTAAAGCACGCTATTACACAACACACCTAGTGTGCATTACCATGCCCTATGTGCATTGCATTTTCATTCTTTTGAATGGCACAAAACACCTCCTAGATGTGGTGCGCTGCAACACAGGGCAACATGTGGAACCACAATACCATGCATTGCATTGGAAACAAGTAATGCAATGTGCGCTGGTGTGCGTTAGTCACATGGTATGCAATTAACACAGTGATTTGGTGTAAACGAGCCCTAAATCTTGCAAACGGGTTATAAATAAAAAATTAATGCTGACAGG
The DNA here is from genome assembly GCF_000935625.1 of Nanorana parkeri. Classification (NCBI taxonomy): domain Eukaryota; kingdom Metazoa; phylum Chordata; class Amphibia; order Anura; family Dicroglossidae; genus Nanorana; species Nanorana parkeri. The sequence goes on along the minus strand of NW_017308895.1, from coordinate 62,491 downwards.
AAATGTAACTCTCTCACTCAATCTAAAATAAATGGATAGAGTTAGGATTTAAGGCAACAGGAATGAATGATTAGAAACTCATAATAAAATTTATCTGCTTTTAGAGATATACATGTGCCCCAGTATGTGGCATTTCAATGTCCCTATTTTTCTTTGTGGAGAAAGGGGCCAGTAGATGGAGATAATGAGCTACAGTATAATCAGATCTGCAGGCATTCCAGGCGGGGAGAGGAAACACACCATGCACTGTTTGTCACCAGCAGCTAATGACTTCCGGCTCCTGGAGAACTACAAGTCCCATCTGTGATTTGTAGATTCTCAGTAGCTGGACAGCAGGAGGTTAAGTCCTGAATCATCCTGCGTGTATTTAAAGAAAAGAAAATCCTGCTTTAACCTCAGGACTGTATTTGCTGCCTTGGTCTCCAAGGATTAGGCTACACAACTATCACCTATGATGTACTAGCTCTGGGAACTGGAGCATCTGCATTTACAGTATTACACATGTACATGAAAGGTGTTTCCTGTGACATCCTCTCCCTCTCACAGGATGCGAAGCAGCCACTCTCAATGGATCAAAGATCTTCTCCTGTCACTTCCATATCCAGTAGAGTGGAACACAGCTTGTAGAATCAGCCAGCTGCACAGCATATGCACCGTAATACTCTGCATCTTCTGCACCAAGACGTGACTAGAGGCTTAAAAATGCAAATCACCCAAGAAACATGAAATATTAAAGTAGAATTATGACCTTCCATAAAAAATATATGTTCTGCAGCCCATAATTATAAGTGCATCTGCCCTTAATGTGCCATCTTAGTTCCCCTGCAAAGTGCCACAAATTCCTATTGTTCCTGCCAGTGAAGTCCGCACAATGCAGCTTCCTGTGATGGTGTGTCGAGGATGCTGCACTGCTCCTGAATTCAGAGCAGAGTTGCCACTCTCATGTATGCTGTGCTTGCTTGCACTTCAGTGAGATGAGAAGATGCTGCTGGAGGCGTGGCTATCAGCATTGTCAATCACCTGGGCAAACCTAGTCCTGCCCACTGCTTTCTGGACTGACGGCACTGTCTCTGCTGCTGAAACCCTCCCACGGTGAGCTGTAGTGTCCGGAAGGGAAAGCATGTGAGATAAATGGAGGATTTTACTCAGGGAAGGTAAAAGAAGTCCTCTGTTTACTTTAGGAGGCCTATACATTAAACTATGTAATGTATAATGTATAGGCATAGTAACTAGATTTGGTAGTTGTTTAGACTATCATACTATCAGGTGTAATTTAATCTAAAAGCAAATGTCACAAACAAAGGCAGCAGAAATGCTGTATAGTTGCAAAATGTTATTTTAATACATAATAAAACATCTATAAACACAAGAAAAGCAATACATTCTAAGGCCCCGTTCACACCAGATGCAGTGCGTTCCGGCCCGATTCTGGCCAGAACGCAGTGTCTCGCATTGCGGCCGACTTTTTTGTGGGGCAGGAGGGGACGTTGCGGACCATTGAAGTGAATGGCACCGTAGACACACCCTCCGGCCGCACGGGATTGCAAACCACATTATGCCTGCGGTCCGGTGCGATCAAAATAGTGCTTGATTTTGATTGGTCCGGACCACAGGCATAATGATATCACTACCAGGGCCAATATTTACGCGCATCTCTAAACTGATGACCTGTGGAGGTTTTTAAAGCGTTGTCTATGGACTTTTTGGGGTACTGAATTTTGACACAGTTTCATAGATGCGCACAGTTTTTAACCTGGGCATGTTGGATATCTTATTTGCTCGCTGTAACCTCATCTTTTATATTTTACCCCCCAAAAAAATGGTTTTATATAGTGTTTTGGGGCACTTAATTTAACTTAAGTGCATTTTTCACTACATTTTGGGGTTTGATAAGGAGTTGCACTAATATCGTGCAACATAAAAATTTGCAACTGCTGCAATTTTATTCCATAGGGTTTCGGCCTTCAGAAAATATATAATGTTTGGGGGTTTTAAAGGAGAACTATGAGGCGAGTGCTTTTCACTCACCTCATAGTTCTAGCCGACCTGTGACAATGAGACTGTCACAGGTCGGCTCAGTAGATCGGGAGGTGAGCGAACACATACCAGGTTTGCTCACCTCTCGATCCTGTCACGGCTCTCTGCCGTGACAGGGGGAGGGGCTGGATTCCCCTCTCCCCGCTCCGATCTGCCAGCGCTGACTGGCGGAACGGACGTGGGGGGGGCGGGAACAGCTGGCACTGCCTCTAGATAGGCAGGCCAGCTGTCACTCACGCAGCTGGGCGGATCCCCTCATCTAAGTCGGGATCCGCTCCGGCGTCTCAGTATACCGCAAGCTGTAGCTCGCGGTATGCTGAGCTTAGGGTAACGGGAGGACGCTAGTTTGTGTCCTCCCGTTACCCTAAGGAGAACTATGGGGAAAAACACTGACCCCATAGTTCTTTAAGTAATTTTCAGGTCTAAAATGTGGATTATAACATGTAAACAATGTTTTTTTTTTAAAAAGGCCTCGGTCATGAAGGGGTTAATGGTTGAATCACTGACCCAGAGCAACCATACAGATCTGACTGAGACAGCTAGACTGCTTGTTGAGAGGTCAGCAATGGCCGCCTTCATATTCCTCTAAGTATAAGAAATCAGAAACTGCATAGAATCTGTTATATTGGATGCCTCTTGCTGCAAACTCCCAAGTTATTTTCATATGCAATTGTGACATGACGGGCTGTACAGGCAAGACCATACAGAAGGAAAGTAAAAAGTAATGGCAATGTTATAATGTCCCAGAGCCACAAGAAGAAGTGAGTCATCAGCATTGGAAAGTTTCCCTTCAACTCCTGTTCTGGTAACAACAGTAACATTTGGATTTCCCATCACTTTGTCCTGGTGACTACTGTCCCCAGGCACAAATAGAGAGGGTTGATCTACCGAACAAAGGATCTTACTCTTTCAGGGGTGTGGAAGTAAAACAAAAAACACTTGTCCA
>NW_017308895.1:57778-59417 GCF_000935625.1 Nanorana parkeri | reverse complement strand
ATCAGCCAGATTTGGCAGTAACTTTGGGGATAGAGTTTTAGGGCCTGTGTTATTGGGCTTTTGTTTGCTTCGAATGGGTTTTGCATTCCCATACAAGTCTATGGGGATGCAAAGCTCACTTGAAGCAGATCAAATGCAGATGAGAGGGAGGTTAAATGCAGGTCAATTACACCTGTCAATGAATTCTGAATGATCTCAGAAGTGTCTCAAACTGATTGATGTCAAGTTGATGCAAGCCTGTATTTAAATCGACAAACAGCTCTGTTCTTAGGGGAGATATTTAGCAATACACAAATGACTTCCACTCCAGTAATTATGTTGAAGGTATCAATCTGTTTTCAGACAGTCAGCATACAGTATAATGTATCTGAGTGTTATTGTCTGTGATGTGCATACGATTTCACTGTAATAAGATACGGTTACTCTATACTTCTCCCGGCCTCTCAGGGCCCTCAGCGCGGATATCTGCCACCCAGAAGTAGAACTGAGCGATTCCAGCGATAGTACTGATATACAAAGCATTGCCGGTAGGTTCTCTTTGATGATGTTGTGTCACAATTAAATCTGCTACATGCTAATATAGTTCTGTTAGCAAGTGCATGGAAATAGAACAGATTTCTGGCACACTAAATGTTCACATGTTTTACTTATCCCAGAGGAAATATTGACATCCAAAATAATTTCAAATGAAGAAATAACACAAACCAAGCTTGACCAGCAGGCAGAGAGGAGAGGAGAGGACGATGGTGGTGCAGATTCAAGGTTAGGACCTGTCATGTCATCCAGTGAGGAATCTACACTACAAGAGCCAGAGCAACAGGTAGCAGCAGACAGAAATGTAAAGAAAGATGGGGCTGAGGGTGCAAGATCTGGACCAGTCATGTTATCCAATCAGGAGTCTACACAACAAGGAGTCGAACAGCAGATGCAAGTAGAGAGGGAAATGGCAGAAGAGTCAGGCAAAGGGGCAAGTTCAAGACCAGCAATGTCATCCAGTGAAGAGTCTACACTATGTAGCTCGCGGTATGCTGAGCTTAGGGTAACGGGAGGACGCTAGTTTGTGTCCTCCCGTTACCCTAAGGAGAACTATGGGGAAAAACACTGACCCCATAGTTCTTTAAGTAATTTTCAGGTCTAAAATGTGGATTATAACATGTAAACAATGTTTTTTTTTTAAAAAGGCCTCGGTCATGAAGGGGTTAATGGTTGAATCACTGACCCAGAGCAACCATACAGATCTGACTGAGACAGCTAGACTGCTTGTTGAGAGGTCAGCAATGGCCGCCTTCATATTCCTCTAAGTATAAGAAATCAGAAACTGCATAGAATCTGTTATATTGGATGCCTCTTGCTGCAAACTCCCAAGTTATTTTCATATGCAATTGTGACATGACGGGCTGTACAGGCAAGACCATACAGAAGGAAAGTAAAAAGTAATGGCAATGTTATAATGTCCCAGAGCCACAAGAAGAAGTGAGTCATCAGCATTGGAAAGTTTCCCTTCAACTCCTGTTCTGGTAACAACAGTAACATTTGGATTTCCCATCACTTTGTCCTGGTGACTACTGTCCCCAGGCACAAATAGAGAGGGTTGATCTACCGAACAAAGGATCTTACTCTTTCAGGGGTGTGGAAGTAA
>NW_017308895.1:6654-57744 GCF_000935625.1 Nanorana parkeri | reverse complement strand
GCGGGGGCGGGGAGACAAGCAGATTGTTCCAAGCTAAATCAGCCAGATTTGGCAGTAACTTTGGGGATAGAGTTTTAGGGCCTGTGTTATTGGGCTTTTGTTTGCTTCGAATGGGTTTTGCATTCCCATACAAGTCTATGGGGATGCAAAGCTCACTTGAAGCAGATCAAATGCAGATGAGAGGGAGGTTAAATGCAGGTCAATTACACCTGTCAATGAATTCTGAATGATCTCAGAAGTGTCTCAAACTGATTGATGTCAAGTTGATGCAAGCCTGTATTTAAATCGACAAACAGCTCTGTTCTTAGGGGAGATATTTAGCAATACACAAATGACTTCCACTCCAGTAATTATGTTGAAGGTATCAATCTGTTTTCAGACAGTCAGCATACAGTATAATGTATCTGAGTGTTATTGTCTGTGATGTGCATACGATTTCACTGTAATAAGATACGGTTACTCTATACTTCACATCAGTGCAGGCAATCCACTACCGGCTCATCAGGGCTCTCAGCGAGGAGATCTGCCACCCAGAAGTAGAACTGAGCGATTCCAGCGATAGTACTGATATACAAAGCATTGCCGGTAGGTTCTCTTTGATGATGTTGTGTCACAATTAAATCTGCTACATGCTAATATAGTTCTGTTAGCAAGTGCATGGAAATAGAACAGATTTCTGGCACACTAAATGTTCACATGTTTTACTTATCCCAGAGGAAATATTGACATCCAAAATAATTTCAAATGAAGAAATAACACAAACCAAGCTTGACCAGCAGGCAGAGAGGAGAGGAGAGGACGATGGTGGTGCAGATTCAAGGTTAGGACCTGTCATGTCATCCAGTGAGGAATCTACACTACAAGAGCCAGAGCAACAGGTAGCAGCAGACAGAAATGTAAAGAAAGATGGGGCTGAGGGTGCAAGATCTGGACCAGTCATGTTATCCAATCAGGAGTCTACACAACAAGGAGTCGAACAGCAGATGCAAGTAGAGAGGGAAATGGCAGAAGAGTCAGGCAAAGGGGCAAGTTCAAGACCAGCAATGTCATCCAGTGAAGAGTCTACACTACCAGCAGCAGCAATGAGAAACAAGGGGGAGGTGAATGATGGGGAAATCCATAAAACAGAAGAGATAGCAGATGAAGAGGGCCTCCTCTCTCAGGTAAGATATAAGAAAAACCACATTTAATTTCGGATGACTTATGTATACTGTGCCACCACATTTCTTCGCACTGTATGGTACACAGTAAACAGATATAGGCTATTAACCTAGAACAAACAAAAGCAAACTGCTCTATTAAGAAACACTTTTGGCTAACAGGAATCCATACACAAAACACGTAATGTAAAAAGGGAAGTGATGTAATGCAGAAGATAGAACGTTAGAACCTCCACAAACTGACCCTGCCCGTTGCTGGTATAAACAGGTGAACTGGTAAAAAGCTTGGGGTGCCTGGAGAAGTAAACTAATTAGAAGTAGATAAGCGGGGGATAAATCATTCATCAGTGCATTCTGGAGGTGGCAGATTGTTCTGTTCACACACTCAGGACATAACAGAACAACCTACCTGTCAGACCCACATTGGATGAAAACTGAAAAATTCTGTGACCCTAATAGCAGCCAATTTATACATTTTGTTAACTAGAAAGGGGGGTCAGAAAAAAAATCTGCTTGCCCGGGACATGTGTGCAGTCCTTAATGGGTTTCTAAACCCTCAGCTTTTTTTGCATATATCTACTGCTAGCAAGCAGTAGATATATGCAAAAAGTAAAAAAAACAAAAAAAGCTTTAACAGCAGTTTACACATTTCTGTGTCTTCCCTGCGCTCTCCCGTACAAAAATGTGAAAATTCTCAGGCAGAAGCAAAGGATCTTGGGGCGCGCGCATGCGCAATTCACATTTTCGGACGGGACGCGAGGAGGGAGGCAAGGTAAGTCTATGGACATGTGCACCTGCATGCAGACCGTGGGACAGGAAGTGCCAGCAAGCCCAGAGGAGGCAGTGCTGGATCGGACACCCCGCAGCAGCGCTGGAGAGAAGGCTGAAAACAATCAGAAAAGAAGATCGGATTAAGAGACATCATTTAAGGTAAGTGCTTTAATTAACGTTGGGGTGAGGGAGAAAAAAAAAAAGTTGCCTTTAATGTCACTAAGTCTTTTCTCTCTTCCCCAATTCAAATGTATCCCCATAAAAGGAAATCCTCTCCATTACTCCAAATTTCCCATAACCCCCTCTTAAGTCCCAGCTCTGTACTGTAAGATTCTGCTCATTGGTACGAGTGCTCCTGGTATGGCACATTACAAGACACGCTTGCCTCTTCCTCTACAAAAATGTTCAAATCCCATTAATTCTCAAAATGCACTGCTTAAAGGTGCTGCAGTTCAAGCATTGCAGTAGCCATGGTTACTGCAGTGCATTACAGCAATCTTCCGGGTCATTTGTAGTCGATGTGCTGTGCGACTTCCCCTCTGCTGTTAAGACAGAATGAAAACTAGGCATTCCCTGATTGGACGAGGGGCAGAGAAAAAAATACTAGGCATTCGCTGAATGGCTGCGGGGCCGAGCGAGTGGTCACTGTAGCAGCTGTGGCAACTACAGTGTTTTAGGCCAGGTTCACACCTGGGTGATCCGTGACCGCGCGGCAATCGTGCACCACCGATGATCGTGCTGGCGGTTCCATTATTTTCTAACGGCACCCTAGTCGCACTGGGGGATCGCTAAAACAGCTGCACATCATGTGTCACCGAAAGAGTACATGTACCTTTTTTCTGTGACTGCCGCATGGATGTACCCTATTGAAATTAATGGGGTTGCGCAGCAATCGCTGTGTGCATCCCGGTTTGCCCAGATCTGCACCGGCACTTACAGGATCATATATATTTTATATATATATACACACACACATACATATACACACACTTAATTTGCTCCTGTTTGGCCCAATGTCAGTATATATAAATATTCATACCTGCAGCTTTAAGGGGTTAGTTCACTGTTCAGGGTTGTTTCCCCCCCCCCCCATTAACATTACAGCTTACAATATATAATAAAATGCTGGCTTCCATTTTTAAAAATTATGCTTGCTTTTCTTAATGCGGCTCCAGTGGGCTCCCCCTCTGCATCCCGACTACATGGCAGAATGGACTGACTATTGGATGCATGGCCCCAGCTCCTCCTGAATGAGCACTCTCAGCTTGCCTAACTGGACATGGGCAGTCTTCTTTCTCTTGTAGAAGCGGCTGAGCTCAGGGTTCTGTGAGTTAGAGGCATTAAAAGGTGAGCTAACCCTTAAAAGTGGAATGCCACTTTCAGTAATTCAAAAACATTTCTAGGCGAGCTATACACCCAACGAAGTACTGATGGGGTGGTCATAATAATCTGGCCACTCAGTGTACATTGAAACAATTTCAGCAAAGTTTAAAGAAAATTCTTACCCTCCTCTGCTTTGTAGATTCTCTTTTTCCATTGAAGTGCTATACAGTCTGTCTTCACAATAACCACTGTAATAAGAAGGAACATAAACTAGGGAAGTACAGAGACAAGGAATATCAATTTGGTGGTAAAAACTATACAGTATTGTGTTCATGCTGAATTATTGGAAGAGTACTCTGTGACAGAATTGTGCTTTTACAGATCACAGACCTCATTACGGTTCTTCAGGAGTGTGATGAAGTAGATCAGCTGGTCCTCAGAAACACTGGCATGACAGACACACTGCTTCAGCACCTCACACCAGCTATAATAGTCAGCAAGTCAGAGGTGGAAAGCATCAACCTAAACCTGAACGAGATTGGTCCAGAGGGAGCGGAGAGCCTCATTCAGCTGCTGAGAGAAAAACCTTGTATACAGAGTCTACTGTGAGTAATATGGAGCTTTCCCAATCACCCTTCACTGTCTTAATAGTAACTTTGGGAAGTAGAAAGAGAGCGCTGGACCTGTGAGATTATTCTGTTTTTATCATCCAAATGGTGGTTGAGTATCACTGGCCTAAGGGTCTCCACAGTATTCTTGGTTTAACAGCGAACACAGTAGATGTAGGAATTGAAGTCTCACACCAATTAAAATAGTCCAGATACAACTTTTTTCCACTAGGGTCAGGGGACAATCAAGTAGAATAGCCAACACGTTTTGGGGGTCCAGAAACACCTTCTTCATCAGGGTTTAGTGAAAGAAATCATGTATGTGGACTACAATCTCCGCAGCTTGATATTTGTATTGAGCTGTGTTGAGAAAGCTTCTGGCTTGTCAGCAGCTGGTTTGGCAGCCTAACTGGGCTGAGCCAGAAGCATTCCCATCACAGCTCAATACAAAATTTCAAGCTGCAGAGACTGTAGTCCACATAAATGATTACTGTAATCTTGATACAACTGCTTCACATTGCCCCCGTTTATATACATACTGCGCCCCTGAAGCAGTTAAGTCATTATCTTTGGTAACCGTAATGCTCTGCAACAACCCCCTACCCCCAAAAAATTTGATGTTGAGAGTTTATCAGCTTAAACACCTCACTGATTAAAAAAGGTCAAAAAGATATTGCTGGTTGAAAAAAACAATTATTACAGCTAAAGAGTGGCTAATGCTGAAGCAGTGGGCAGATTTAAAAAATATCAAAAAAGAAGAAGTTCATGGTACATAGGGGTCCATTTACATTTTTGTCTGTTTGCAGGTCTGCATTTTTACATTACAGTGACAATTTTTGTAACATATTTTGATGCAGATTTGTATGCATTGTAGCACACATGCTCCAAAGTGTTTATTTAAATGCATGTCAAATTTGTACAAAATGCCAGTAAAATGTCACTGCAAAGCATGAATGCTAAAGAATGGTAGTGTTTAGGTTTGTGCCTTTTCAAGCATGTTCGTGTTAGAAATATAGAGTGGTGAAATATACTGGAAAAATTAAATTACAATATCATGTTAAATGAAATCTCAGATTTTTCCAATGTTTTGCCCCAAAAGGGTGATCTTACACAGTAACAAATAACAATGAAATAATTTGCTATTCCTCTGCAGACTATATGGAAACCAGTTAGGAGATAAAGGTATAAAGACTCTTCTGCATGGCCTGTCGGAGATTCTAATCACACAGCGACAGACAGACACCACCTTGTCATATAACATGCCACTCGTTCAGCTGTCAGAACTGGACGTTGGAGGAAATCACATGAGCAATGAAGCACTTAGAAGCATAGCGGATTATCTGAGGCTGAACCCATTCCTAAAAAACCTTGGCCTGGCCCATATCACTGTACAGGCTGGTGCTGCCTGGCACGAACTGTTCGATTCACTGAAAACAAACACTAACCTCACCCACCTCCTTTTGGATGAGAATGGACTTGGTGACAATGGAGCCAGGCTGGTGGCGGAAGTCATACAAGTGAACCAGTCCCTAGTCACTATTGACCTGGATGGCAATGACATTGGAGAGGAAGGGGGGAAAGCGATCAAAGAATGTCTGTCATCTGACATGGTACTTACAACTATAAGCTTAGATAACAATCACATCAGTGAAGGAACCATGGCAGCAATACAGACGTTACTAACGCTAAAGCACACAGATCAATAAAAATGACTTAGTGGTATAGTGCAGCGGATATGTGAAGCTGGAGGCAAATACTCAATAGTAATGGAGAACAAACAGAAATAAACTGTTAATAATAATAATTGGGTTTCAAGATTTCTACCAAGGTAACAACAACAAAGAAAAATGTTATAATTTCTTAAATTAAACATGTACTGACAGAAAGCTGCCATTGCTGATCTCCTTCTGAACATAGTTGCCTGGCTGTCTCTCTCTTCAGAGTCAGAGTGACTGACCCAGGACAAGCATGCAACCTGTGAAGTCAGAACTCCACATTAGCATACCCGCTCTGGATGGGTAACTAAAATGGGTTAAAGCCAATGGCACATAGTACAACCGGCAGGCAACTAGAATTTTCAGGATAAACTAGCAATGACAACCTCTATTTTTCCTTTAAAATGGTATTCCTTTAAGGGATAAATATATAAGTAATAAGTTTGAATGATATAAGTTATAAGTGTTGCATATATTTAATTACTGAGTTCTGCATATTAAATCATTCCGAATTGCAGCTTTCAAAATCAATTTTAATAAGCATACGAGCAAACATCTCGCCCATTAGTCAAACTGCGTAATAATTCAGGGAGTTCATAATGAATAGGGAATCAATTCATAAAGAGTACCATTAAAGTTCCATCTGTATCCAGAACAGTAGAACATCATGGGGACGCCAGAGTCCTTTCACAAAAACTAACCCATTCTAATAAAAAATAAATAAAAAAGTTTTGTGTAGTTAGTAGCAAAACAAGAAGAGTCTAAATTTTGGAGTTTCCTCAGCAGCCTCTGCTGCAGTGTGATAAACTGTAAAGAATTATTTGCTGAGGTTTTGTGAAACAAGTACATGGTTGTAAAAGGCTTTCTCTGTAATTGGAATGATCTCCAGGTATATTACAACAGCAGTTTAGTCCAGGGCAACCTTTTGTTATGATCCACAGATAAGCCAAGTAAGATTTGTGCATATTGGTGTCCTTTGTTACATTATTTTGGTCAATGTAATAACTTTTTTTTTCTGAAAGTAAGGCGACCACATTGCAAGGTTACCTGCTTCCATGCCCAGATGAAGGTCAGCATTACATCTTCTTTCCTTTTGCACTCATTTTCCAGTTTTTAAAATGTAACTCTGAAGATTCCATCTTTTTACTCTGTAGTTAGGCTTGGCTTTCATCCCTTGGTAAGCAGCATTTTCTAGATTTATGCATTAACTAGTGGAACAGTAACAACAATATTATATAAACTGAATGAAGGTGTGAGCACTGCTGAAAGTAAAGCTAAAGAATAAAAGATAAGGAATCAAATGACATCTGTGCCAGTCACTGAAATGCAGGGACCTGCTAGCAAAGCTTCAATTCCTGTGTGTGTTCAACAGCCTGCATTAACTTTCAGGTTAACTCTAAGTTTGCATGATGACATTCATGTACAAAACTGAAAAAAACAGAAGGGAGAGGCAGAGTAAGAACAAAAAAGAAAATCAAAGGGAAAAAAAAAAGAAAAAAAAGGAGTAAGAGGAAAGAAAGACCCACAAACCCACAGCAAAAGGTGGTGAGAGAAAAAGGAATAGGGAGAGAGATGGATGCAATGCGGGCCAGAGATCAATTCTCAGACAATAAAAAGCCAAGACATCGCCAGACTCTAAGAAAGCTGTATATTTCTAGGTAAATAAGTAAACACGCGCTACACATAACAATCAATATATTTGAGATTTCCTAGATTTTAAGTGCTTTGTTTTGGTCACTGGAACTGGATTAATCTTTGTAACACCAAACCAAAACTAAGTGGTTGGAAGAGGACTCACTGCTGCTTTCCTCCACAATAGGTGTTACCTATTCTGCTCCTTCAACGGCCACAGTAGAAATGGCTTTTACATAGTAGGCTCCTTCCCGCAGATAGGCACGCAGCCTCAAATAATGCTGATTTCCAAAGACTTCTGCTATTGTTTTAGACTTCACCAAAGCTTTTACAAGATCAAATTTGGCATCCTTTGAATCTTTGTCTGGATCCACAGTTCTGTCTACAATGTATTCTATAAATCCAGGGCTTTCAATCATTAGTTTCTGTGCCCAAGGCTGGTTGGCGATGGCCTATGTGAAATATAAAATATGGAGATAAGTTACAGAAAGATAGAAAAAAAATACACTGCTTGGTTTTCACAGTCACAGCTAGTTTTAGATTGAAGTGACATTAAGGGATAATCCCCCCCAAATGCTAGTGTAAGGACTTACCTTAACCACTTGCTGACCGGGGTGTTTAGACCCCCTTCCTGTCCAGGCCATTTTTCAGTATTCAGCGCTGCGGTACTTTGACCGACATTTATTTTGTCATGCAACGCTGTACTGAAATTAATTTTATACCATTTATTGGGGACAGATAGAGCTTTCTTTTGGTGGTATTTAATCACTACGGGTTGTTTTTTTTAAACTATATAATAGGGCTGTGCAAATTAACGATTCATTTCTCGATTAATCGTTTTGATCGATTACATTTTTTTTGATCGCTAATGAAAATACTCACCTCTCTGCCAGCTTCCGGGAGTCCCGTCGGAGATCCGGTGACGTCACGGACATCGAAGTTACCGGACTCCTCCCCCCCTTCCCCGAGTGGCTCTGTCGGCTAACGAAGGTAAGGGGGAGGAGTCCGGTGACGTTGATGTCCCCAAGTGGCTCCATCAGCTAACGAAGGAGAGGGGGGAGGAGTCCGGTGACGGCGATGTCCGTGACGTCACCGGACTCCTCCCCCTTACCTTCGTTAGCCGACAGAGCTAACGAAGGAGAGGGGGGAGGAGTCCGGTGATGTCGATGTCCGTGACGTCACCGGACTCCTCCCCTCTTCCCTTCGTTAACCGACGGAGCCACTTGGGCCGGTGAGTTTGCCCAAGAAACTTTCTGCATGAGCGCCAGCCAAGGCATTTGGCCTATACACATACAGCACAGCAATGAAGTAATAAAATGAACTAGGATCACACTAATCCAGCGCGTTATAATTCTGAGTTGCCCCACTCAAGCGGCGGCCATATTGAGTGGGGCACGTGAGATTAATAAGGTGCTGGATTAGTGTGATCCTAGTTCATTTTATTACTTCATTGCTGTGCTTATGTGTATAGGCCAATGTAGTTTGATCTGTATGTGCGTTATAATTAATCGAAATTAATCGATTAAAAAAAAATTCGATTGATCGAACACGAAAATTTTAATCAGTAACAGCCCTACTATATAATGAAAAAAGTACCGAAAATTTTGAAAAAACACCGGTTATCCCTACGTTATGTTATAAAACATTTATTACCCAATTTTTTTTGTTAAATATAAAAGACGGGGTCACGTCGGGTAAATAGACACCAAACATGTCAAGCTTTAAAATTGCGCGCACCTGCGAAATCGCAAAAAACTTCCATACTCAAAATTGACCACAGCCGACGCTTTAAAAGCTTTTATTGCTCATCAGTGTAGTGTTATCAGTGATTGATGGCCCTAGAATTATTGCTCTCATTCTGACATTGGCGGCGATATGTAACATGTGCGGCGCAATGGATGTAATCGTCGTTTTCGCACGTAGGCGGACTTGACGCATTTGTTTTGCCTGTGCATGTGGGGGCGGGGGACTTTAATTTTTATTGCTTTGATGTGCGACTTAATTTTTAAATTTTGTAACTTTAATTTTTTTTTTAAAACCTTTTTTTTTCACTGAACTTTATTGCTATCACATAGGGAGAAAACAAGCTCCCTATGTGATAACCAATTTGCAGTGACAGGTCCTCTTTATGGAGACATCAGGGGTCTTCAAGACCCCTATCACTTTGGGACCCCCAGAGAAGCTGATGAAGCAGAGACCTGCTTTACCAGCTTCTGTCCGGTTTCTGTACCGGAGAGTGACAGAGGAATGCAGGAAGTGATGTAATATACATCACTTCCTGCATTCCGAAGAGGAGATCAAACGGAGCTCGTGTACTGAGCTCCGTTTGATCTCCGGCCGCAGAGCTGCTGTGTCTAAAGACGCCCACCCGCTCTCAAGAAGCCGCTGTCCGGCCCTTTAATTACAACGGCCGGACAGCAGGTGGTTAAATAATGCCTCTTGATCCGATCATCTTTTTTTACATCAGTTTTCAGGAGTCCCTCCAGCGCTGGTGCCAGCCTCCAATCCAGCGCCGACTCCTCTCTTAACTGGCACTTCCTGTCCCATGGAGTCTGTGCGGGTGCATGATGCCTCCATTGACTCACCTTGTGTCTCTCCTCGACTCCCGGCCGAAGATCCGAACTGCGCTTGCATCCGCATCAAGATCCTTTGCAGCGGCCCGAGAATCTTCAGATCTTCTCAGACGGAAGCGTGTGGCGGAGACACAGATACGTTTTAACCCTTTTGAAAAGTTTTTTTATTTTGCATATATCTACTGCTTGCTAGCAGTAGATATATGCAGAAACACGCTAGGCTTTAATAACCTTTAAAAAAAATTTTCCTCAGCATGATAAACACTTAACAAAACATTAATGAACAGATTCACTTTAGAATACCCCCCAACCTATATTAAAGCTTAAACCCAGGTGCCTACTTACTTACCTCTTTGAGCGGATCCTCCAATGGTGTTGGGGTTCCCAGCCTTGGTGCAAAATGCTTGCCTTCGCAATAACTTTTATAGACTTAAATATTTATTTTAATAAAAGCTCTGTACATGCTGGTATATTTATCACAGAGCTGTAAACAGACAATAGCACATTATGCGGTTTAGCTCTCAGCAGGCTCTCCATTATTTAACTCGATGTTATCAGAGCTATCACTCAAGACACCTACAGTATATACAAAGATGACATACTGGCTAGACCAGAAAGTGAAATCTTAGAAATGTATACTGTAATGGGGCCATGCTTATATTTGGAAACCATATCTACATTATGACTCGGTTTTTCTTTCCTTTTTTTGTCCTTCTACCTGTTTGCTGCACAGAAAAGAAATGTGGCATGACGAAGAGCTGGGTATACAGGCCAACGTCTAGGGAGTCTTTAGATTCCATCATCCGAATATACATTTAAAAAAAAAACCCAATGGTGTTTTTTTTTAGTTTTTGATATAGCAGGGCAGAGAAAAAACAGCCGTCATGTTTTTGTCATCTGTGTGGCATTGGGTTAATTTCCCTTCACTTCCTTTCCTGTGGGCATAAGAGGAAGTAAGAAGAAATCATTCTAAGTTGAGGGAAACCTGCTCTTAGTTTTCATTAGAACAAGTGTCCCCACTGAAAGATTTTCCCTCTGTTCTTGTGCCAGCGACAACTCAAAACAATGGGGGAAACATATCAAAACCGGAGCAGATGCCCATGGTAACCAATCAGCTTCTCTTTTCAGTTTGTTCAGTTAAACTTTGAAAATAAAAGCCAGAAGCGGATTGGTTGCCATGCACAGCTTCTTCAGATTTTGTCTACATGACATATACAATGAGGGGAATTTATCAAAACTGGGGCATTTTAGTCCCAGTGACCGTGGTCACCAGCGGAACTAGTGAAAAGACAGCATTATAAACCTGACCTGAGGTTCTAACTCTTCCAAACGCTATCCAAAACTAAGAATTTTGTTTTTACATGTTAAATATTAAGGGCCATCCACAGCCTAAACACCTGGGGGTTGTGAATATTTTCTGTCAAACTTCTAGAATTTCCAAGCAAAGTTGTGTCGGTGAAAAACATTATGGGAACTCACAGTGAAAACCTTCAGTCCAGCACAGTGCAGTTCAGGGAAGGGTTGGGTGGCAATGCTGCGGAACAAATCCATTGGCTGATTAGACAGACACACAAACCAAGATTCTGACATGGCCAGAAGATCTTCAGTGTGGTGATCTTCCTGTGGGAGAAAGCGACAATCATCAAACTGCTATAGCAGACTGCTGTTAGATCAATGACTCTGCATAGAGCTTGGCTAACAGCTCCACAAAAACACAGAAAACTGTTCATTGGCTGGAAGAAATGTATGTGCACGGTGTGTCTTTATTCTTTATTTCATAGATCATCATAACAAATTCACATCTCAGTAAAATGAACCAGTCTGACCAGTTAGTGGCTGTCATTTCCCTCTCAGCATTCACCTTCTGCTCCTGCCTGCCTACAACTATGTATCTGCTGTCATTCTCTTCTTAACAACCCTAAACCAAAAATCATACACGGAGCAAGATTCAGTAAATGGTATAAAGTTAATCTAGACACTGATAGATGACCTAATCCTGCTGCAAGCAAAAGTGTTCTTTAATTGAGGACAACAGAAACTTAAAACAAGATCCAGCCCAGTGAAAATAGTGCTTGAGCATGCATCAGTTCAACAATTAGATAAAATACAATTTCTGAGTCTATCTTCTGATGTTTAGGACATGAAAATATTAACATTTTAATTTGTTTGTATCTTTTGATTAACGGTCACATTTTCAGAAGTAGAAACTGAATCTGCTCAATTTACAGTTGTGTTGAAGGGCGTTACTAATTGGTTGACTGCGTTCCAGACACAAAGTGGCAGTTCTGTCCAGATCGCGATCATTGACCTTCACTGTGTTATAACTGGTTGACAGTTGATTCATGGGCCTCCGAGGCCAGTGCATCCACTGCCAGCCATAACCCAGCGCAGGTCCCTCTCCGATTCAGTCATTAGTTGCTAGGACCGCTGATAGCAACCAATGACATCAGACAGGGCCGGTACAAGTAATGGGTGGCTGTAGAGCAACCCAGATGACTTATACTAGCCTGCTATTGTGCCCCACCCCCCCTACCATGGTTTTTAGGTCCCCCACTCATCTGGGGGGGCGGGACCACTGCCAACAGTTTCAGGATGGAGAGTGGGAGCAGACCAAGGAACGTCCATTCCCCACTCTTCTCTGTACTGAATGAAGCAGGGAGCACTGTGCTCTCAGCGTTTCCTGCTTCAGAACTATCAAAACCTGGCTGAAGTGCAGGGTAAACAGAAGATCAAGCACTATCCTGTGCTCGGTTGTCTGTATTGGAGAGCAGGAGAGACATCAGAGGTCTAAAAGAACCATGATGTCTCCATAAAGAGAACCTGTCACTTTTGAAATGCTGTCATATAGGGGATTGTTAGCCCCTTTGTGATAGCAAATGTTAATGAAAAAAAATAGAAAAAGGTGGCAAGTAAAAAAATAATAAAACATTTTTTTTTTTTTAAACCAACCCTGCCGCTCCCACTATCTGCGTGAATGTGCGTGTGTGCGTGTGTGCATGTATGCATTACAAAAATAATTATAAACCAAGATGTCTACACTATTTTAATCTGGTCTCCAACACCAATTTCAGCAGAAGATCAGTTATTGCCCCACATCTCCCTTCCAACCCACCCTGAAAGCATTTGTTTTCCCTTGACCTTGTGAAGCAAATAATATTCACCTATGTCCCCCATACAGATCCCCCTTATCCTCTATTTCTGGGAGCTGGGGACCGCTAATCCAGCGCTGCAATTATGCCCGACCGGTGCTCCGCAAGTTCCATACCATCCCCTCTGCTGACGTCAGTCCTCTTCACTCTCTTAGAAGGACCCTGCACACTAGAGAGCCAATAGGAAGTGTCTGCTTCATGCAGCAGTGATGTGGACACCCGAAAAAAGGACCCCCGGCAAATAAAGAGAATAGACTCGGTACAGGAGGATGAAGTGACCATATTTTTAAGTAAGTAAAATGGTCCAATTAAAAAAAATATACACTTATAGTACTGGAAAACAAAAACAATGCTATTATGCTGGCGTGTCTAGTCTTCCATATATTATTTAAAAAAAGGCCTTTTCTGTCTCAGTGATGTCATCATAAAGAAGATGCCTAGTCTTGAGTCTATATAGACCATAACAGACGAGGTGACTTTTACAGAACACATCTGGTAATAACAGAAGAACTCACTGGTAGGAACAGGAGGGAAGAGATAGAGTCTAAAGATCGCACTCTCAGCTCTGTGGGAGCGTTTCTTGCATGGTGCCCAATTCTCTTAAAAACGTTGTTAAACCTGGTGCCTAGAGGAGAGAAGAACAAAAGATCATTCAAAAGGAAAGAATGACATAAAATGTACAAGTACAGATGGGAAAAAAGGCAACAGAAGCTAAGGAATGATCAGACTTCTTTGGGCAGGGGAAAGGATTCCTTCATTGGTTATAAATTGATCTGCTTTATGAAAGTACATATTTGCACTATATGGCCAAAGGTTTGTTGTGGACACCTAGCCATCACAACTATATAGGCTTGTTGGGCATGCCATTCCAAAACCTTTGCCATTAATAAGGAGTTGCTGCACCCCCTTGTGACTATACTAGCCTCAACTCTTCTGGGAAGGAATTCTATCTGTGAAATTTTGTGCCCATTCAGCCAAAGGAGCATTTGTGAGGTCAGGTACTGATGTTGGATGGGGTGACCTGGCTTGCAATTGGCATTCCAATTCATCTTAAAAGGTGTTTAGTAGGGTTGAAGTCAGGTCCCTGAGCAGGCCACTCAAGTTTCTCCACACCAAACCATGTATTTCTGCACCTGGCTTTGTACACAGGGGTCAGAAATGGCCTTCCACAAACTGCTGCCACAAGGCTGGAATTACACAATTGTCTAAAATGTATTTGTATGCTGTAACAAAAACAGTACCCTGGCTTGAAAGACCCGAGCACAATATTTTGGAAGGGTGTTCAAGTTGTACAAAAAGCTGTGCTTAATAGATCCATATACACAAACACCCTTGGCATGTATCACTGGTAACAAAATTCCAGAAATTAACACATTTACAGACATTTCAGCCCTTTAGCAATGTATATTGTTCATACTTTTAATTTCATTTGGGGAAATAAAGGGCAACTGTAAATACACAGCTAAATACACAGCTGAAACAAATAGGCTTCATTCACACTATGAGTGAATGTGTTTTTGGATTCCTGAGGCAGGGACAGTGATCTATTCCAAACCACATGTACTCGTATCACATACAATTACATGCGGAGTATCGCTTATAGATGTAGCCGCTGTCACCTGATCATTAACTTGAGCAGGTGACAGCGGCCGCTTCTAAACTGAATATTTGGGATTCTTCAGCAGCAGGAATCCCAAAATGCACATTCAAACACACTGTGAATGAAGCCATAGGAACTGCTTTATTCACCAAAAGATTTGTAAAATCTATGCTGAGCTATATGGCACAGTATACAGCAGGTGAAAATACAGCTCAGTTAGACTATGTTCCCACTACAGTAGGCTCACATCTCTGATATTTTCAAAATGTCATACTCCTCTCCTGTCAAAATGAGTTCATTTAAAGGATAAAATATTCCTTTTCTACTTCTTCAGCCAGCAGACAAATTCTCTTGCATTGCAATCTGTAGCCCGTATATTCCAGAATTGTCGTCATCTGCTGCTACTATACCTGGCCAACTGCTTCTTCTCAAATGTATGCACAAAGCTGGAGGTCAAATATCTAGCAGTTATCTACATTTTCTTTAAAAATTAGATACATTTGTGGTTTTGGATGTTTACAAAAATAAAGTTCTACCCCTCTTTATGTTAATTTAACAAAAAGGAAAGAACTTTTGTACATTCCTGCAGTAATACAACACAACTTTCAAATATTATATACCTTCATAGAGAGCTGTTAACTATAAAAGTACAGATATATTGTAATAATGCTTAAGTAATCCAATGTATGCAAAGCAGCAATCAACGGCCAGGACCTCGATGTAAAGATGTTTATTCCCAGGAATGTTTTACAGCGAGGTCCTGTCTGTTGAGTGCGTTATTGCATACATTGGACTACTGGTGAGGGCCAGGGCGTGCCTTTGTCACACGCCACCTGGCTTTTTGAATGGGACCGATGTGTGGGATTAAGAATGTGAGTGGTGTCCTTTTCACAAACAATGTTTAAGCAATGTGCAAGAGAAGAAACAAAAAAATGGCAGGGCTTTGTATCAACAATTATTGAAATTTGTACCCAGCGGGAAAGATACATTCAAGTCTAAAGTCTACCGAGGATCTAGAGGTATAGCAGGGATCAGCGTTTCCTCTTACTTCAACTGGAATAATCTTATAGGTCCAGCAAAGGCACAACCTTCCACTCCTTTAAAAAGATTTTAACAAGTGCAAAAAAAGATCTAACTCAATACCTAAGGAATGTAGGGAATAAGTATCTGCAATACAGTCTGTTGGCAACAAGGGATTGTTTGGCTTAGTAGAGCATGGAGAAGATTCAATACTGTTCTCTGGGTGCTTTAATTCTACATCGTATGTTCAGCAATGGAGATTTACCATCAAATAATCATATCAAATAACAATCACTAAGTATAAATATTAAAGTGGCATCAAAAATCACTTTCATGTAGGCATTAAAAAGGCAGCAATGTGCGTACTTTCTGAAAATAAACTATTTTCCTTTAAATGAACAGAACAGTCTGATGTCGGTGTTCATGTCAGAGAACAATCTATGTAGTGACAGATAAGCTCACACACCAGTCTTCTGCAGAACTTGTTTCCCTTCCACGGTGGAGCCTAGAATTCCCAGTGTGTCCACAGCCACTCCGATCATTGATGTCTCATGACCCTCTACCATTTCAAAGACTTTCCGCAGGAATGCAGGGTAATGCTCACAGATCTGCTGCGGACTGTCCAGAACAGCCAGATTCCCAAAGAATTTCACCAGGCCTGGAGGAAATAATGCAGAACTGGTAGTAAATGGCAGAAAAACCTATTCTCCTACAACATCTGTTAAGACAAGAAAGGACTGGACCTAAGTGGAACACTGTATATTGAAAATATAAAATTGGTAATAAAAGATTAAAGAACATCAAACTTGTAGATAAAGGCGAATTTTAACTGGCAAAATACACATAATTCTCTTTAGCTGGTCTTCAGAGTCAAATAACCCTGCCAAGCTGTACCGATAAGAGGGAGACAGCAGCATTCACTTCCCATTTATCTCTCTACCTTCAGCCTGATTACTGAAATAATTATTAGAAATCCTCCAATAGGTTATGTCCTCCATGTGCAACCTGTCCCTACACTCCCTGTGTCTGAAACATTGTAAGATAACATTACAGTACAATTAATACGATGCTGATGGGTTCAGAGAGCTTGCAATGTCATCATGTAACTCATGATAATGATGGCTCTTGTGTGCTCCCCCTTTGCCCTTATACCCTCCACATAGCTCTTGCCCCCTGCTTTCCCTATTTATTTATTTTTCATCTCTCAGAGAGGAGGAGACGAGGAAAAGAGAGAGAGGAGGAGGAGGAGGAAGAGGAGGAGGGAGGAGGAAAAGAGAGAGAGAGGAGGGAGGAGGAGGAGGAAAAGAGAGAGAGAGAGAGAGAGAGAGAGAGAGAGAGAGAGAGAGAGAGAGAGAGAGAGAGAGAGAGAGAGAGAGAGAGAGAGAGAGAGAGAGAGAGAGAGAGAGAGAGAGAGAGAGAGAGAGAGAGAGAGAGAGAGAGAGAGAGAGAGAGAGAGAGAGAGAGAGAGAGAGAGAGAGAGAGAGAGAGAGAGAGAGAGAGAGAGAGAGAGAGAGAGAGAGAGAGAGAGAGAGAGAGAGAGAGAGAGAGAGAGAGAGAGAGAGAGAGAGAGAGAGAGAGAGAGAGAGAGAGAGAGAGAGAGAGAGAGAGAGAGAGAGAGAGAGAGAGAGAGAGAGAGAGAGAGAGAGAGAGAGAGAGAGAGAGAGAGAGAGAGAGAGAGAGAGAGAGAGAGAGAGAGAGAGAGAGGAGGAAAAGAGAGAGAGAGAGGAGGAGGAAAAGAGAGAGAGAGAGAGAGAGAGAGGGGAGGAGGAAAACAGAGAGAGAGAGGAGGACAAGAGAGAGAGAGGAGGGAGGAGGAAAAGAGAGAGAGAGGAGGAGGAGGAAAAGAGAGAGAGGAGGAGGAGGAAAAGAGAGAGGAGGAGGAGGAGGAAAAGAGAGAGGAGGAGGAGTAGTGTGTTGCGATATATCTTAGTGGACTTTTTGAGACACACATAGATTTGCAATAGAGACGGAGGTTTTGTTTGTTGATAGAAACTTGGTTCATACAATGGAAGTGGCCAACAATACAGGCCAAACTGGTTTTACACAATGGTGTAGCTTGTCCTGTATTGTTTCGTATCACAATGGGATGGTGATCGTAAATAGTCACGCCTAGCCTGGTCAAGACTCAAATCAAATCTTGACTACTGATGGCAATTTATGGTACAACGCTGCCACCTAGAGGTGGGAAACTGTATTGCATTTTCCTAAAGGTGAAAGGGGCGTAGCTTCCAAAGTTTTAGGCCAGTTTTCTTTCACAAAAAAGCCAGTAGAACTTCACCAGCACAGCACTTCACCAGACCAGGGCTTCACAGGAGGGGGACAGTACGAGGGTGCTTCACAAGACAAGAGGACTTGCTTGAAGACCAGGACATACAAAGGATACTGCAACGAGAAGCCATTCTTCCTAGGCCAAGTCCTGCTCATCACGGAATTTATTGGAGTCTGCAGCCTAAGCTAAGTACACTTTCAGTGTTTCCCCTCCTAGAAATCATACATGTACTAGAAGATAGTGTAGTGGGTGCATGTGAATGTTTGTAGCAGCCTGTCTTGTTTATGTATTTGTTTTTTCCTGTAACTAAGTTTGTACACGCAGCATTTTCACCAAGTAAAGTACTTTTAATGCTACTGGGTCAGTTTCCTTGAAGTTTACTGCAAGAACAGACAACAAATAGAAATTAAAGTTTTGCCAAGCTTACAGCTGGGCTCATCCTTGAGATAAGCTTGACGTCTCTGGGATTTGTAGTTCAGAGCATTACAAGCAGGAAAAGAGAGGAGGTGGAGGAGGAGAAAAAGAGAGGAGGAGGAGGAGGAGGAAAAGAGAGGAGGAGGAGGAAAAGAGAGGAGAAGGAGGAGGAGGAGGAAAAGAGAGGAGAAGGAGGAGGAAGAGAGGAGGAGGAGGAAAAGAGAGGAGGAGGAGGAAAAGAGGAAGGGGGGGGGGACATGACAGAGGATCTAACACTTGCCTGCTCCATTCAAAACTAAATGATTTGACTAGATACAGATAACAGATATTTACCTGGCAAATAAAGTCCAGAGAAAGAGTCAGAATCAGCTCCAAGGATCATGTTAGATATTCTGTCGATGAGTCCTTCCTGTGCCAAGTACTGGCGTCCATGAAGTGTGGCAGCTAGAGCCGTGACCATCTCGGTGCAGGCCACTCTGCAGAATGCACAGGAAAAAGATATTCTATACTGTCATAGAACATACTGACAGAACAGCACAGTTTCATAACAGAATAGTTAGATATGCCGAGAGTTTAAAGAGCACCAAGTATAAAGGCCGTGGCAACTGCAGGCGAAGCAGCTTGCGCTTAGACCAGTCCTTCCAGCCTCTCTCCTCCCACGCTGCAGCGATGGTATGTCCTTTGGCATCCTCACATCCTATACACAGTATATTGGACGTGATGACTCGAGGATCCTTAGAATGCTGCAGCAGAGGGGGACCGAGGCTGGAAGAAATTATCTAACAGCAAGCAGGCTCCGAGGATCGAGTGAGTATAACTTTTTATTTTAGCACCTAGGCAAAAAAAAGCAGTTAACCCTTGCAGTACAGGGGTAGCCCCACTGCAAGGATTAATAAAAGTTTTGATTGGAGTTTTTCTTTAACCATTTAGACTTGAAACCAGTGTTAATTTCGCCAACTAAAAATTGTTCAACATTTTTGTCAACAACACTTTTTTTTTCGTTTTGACTAAAAACAAGACTAAAACTAAATAAAAACGAAGTTATGATGACTAAAACTATAAACGAAAATATATTGACATTTTAGTCGACAAACTAAAACTCGAAATCCAATAAGAACTAATCTCTTTGGACTTCCAGTTCCATCCTGAATGGATGGCTAATAGGTAATAGACATGTGCGATTCGTTTCGTTCCGAATCGAAATTCGGACGAATTTTCGGAAATTCGGATGTATCCGAATTCCGAATTACAGACATAACAAATGCAAACGAATCCGCATTTCCATTTCCGAAATTCGGTAGCGGTAGTTCGAACGTTCGTTTCGTTTTCTGTTCTTATTCGTTTCGTTTGTTGGAGCAAAGTGACATTAGAGGAGAAAAATATTTTTTCCCCCTCACATGTCACTTTGCTGCAAACGAACGAAACGAATAAGAAACGAATAAGAACAGAAAACGAAACGAACGTTCGAACTACCGCTACCGAATTTCGTCCGAATCCGAATTGACTTTCACACCCGAATCCCGAAAAACGAAATAACACAAATCCGAATTTAAAACGAAACGAAACTAAACAAATTTTTTGGCAGTGCACATGTCTAATAGGTAAGATGTCCAATGGCATTACAGCCAATAGATTTAATTTTAATATATTAGAGTTGCACTTCTGATTGAAAGAATGAAGAATGTCAAATGCAAGTTGTTATAATCAATGCAAATCCAATGACTGGTCCTTTGATGAAAGTACTTCATTTGTTTCTTTACAAGACTTGGTTTAATGTAAATAAAGACATGTTATATATCACAACAGGTAAATCTGTGTCTGTATTGCACGTGTAAACATTTATAGCAGAAGTAATCTCCAGGAATGTATCATGAGATTGGAAATCCTAGAGACATTCTTCAATTACTCTTCAGCTAAACCCACTCGATTTGAGTAGACTAACTACTGTAGATTTAGTCAACTAAAACAATTCAGATGACTAAAATATGACAAACTAATTGGCATTTTAGTCAAAAGACTATGACCAAAACTAAATCGAGATTTGCCGTCAGAATTAACACTGCTTGAAACTGTAGTTTAATTTAAAGAAGAACACCACTAAAGTACTACTTAAAGAAAATCCACATAGAAGTCATTCACATCTGAAATCAATAAAAAGGGAAACTATAGTTTTGTACATATTTTCTTTATGCACTATAGTCAGGACCTAAAATTAATATTTGTTCAAATATAAAATACTTCATATGAACATTTTCAATCCGTATCTGTACTACTGAAAAAAGCCTGTTTACAGAGCTCAGTAGTTTCAGTGCCAATAACACACGTGAATCAGTCAAAACAGTGACTCCCTGCTCTGTTCACATGACTCTATACAAAGCTTCCAACAGACTCAAAGGGGTTGATTTACTAAAGGCAAATAGGGTGTTCAGTTTGCAAGGGAATTTGCAGTTTGCGGTGGAAGTTTCCCTTAGCTCAGGGAATGTGGTGAAACTTCACTATGTAAAGAAAACCCAATCATGTGCAGGGAAAATAAAAAAACAACTGCATTTTTACTTGAACATGATTGGGTGATGGAAGTCAGCAGAGCTTCCCCTCTTTCACTAAATTAAGGGTAAAACTTCCTCTGCCAAGTGCAAATGCCCTTGCAAACTGAACAGCCTATTTGTCCGTAGTAAATCAAACCCAAAGTGTGAGTTGTTATTTTTTTTTTTAAAGTGAACGGTGTCTGCTATGCTTTCTCTGAGGGAAACTCTGCTCTGGGAATCCTGAAAACGTATGAACTATTCTAGTGTCACCTAAGAACAAACACTAGCTGTGCGTCAGGTTCTGAATTTGTGCCCTAGCTGGTCTTTTATTGCAAAGAACAAGTAAAACGTTTTCACAAACTCAAAAACTGTAAAACCGGCACACGATCTTCCAAAGAAAATCAAATGTTTTTTCCGCATGCATCTGTAGAAAAAAAAACAACAACCGCTGACGCGTTTCTACCTTACTCAGTCTTAGCCATATCTTGTTGTGAACCAACACCAACCCCACTAAAATAACATGCCACATACGGCGGGGAAGAACACTTAGGAGCACCTGTATCTAACAAAATGTTTTCATCCCTCTAAAATTGAAGCACTGCTGGGATCTCTGAACACACTCCTGTTATTCCCATATGGAAGGCCTCAAGCCTGTGAATAAAGCTAGAAGGGAATGCCTATACCACGACAATCCTGAACACAGAACTACAGAAAAAAACAAAAGCATGGTTTTAGGTGTTTTAATTCTTACCTGGCCAGCACATCATCCCCAGTGAGCTCATCCAGCAACTGTGATAAGATTCCACTGTTTGCACAGAAGTTGAGAGACTCTGCTGACACAGATGAGATCTCCACCATCAACTGATACAAAGACAAGAAAATAAGTATATGAACTATGTTAAAACCAAGGACTCTCTTTCCTCTACCAACTCTTCTCTGTACTGTACTGCAACATCGCACCTACTACCTTCCTGGTCGCTGTGGAAGGGGTAGGTCACTATAATAATTTTAGCAGTTAAAGTAATTAAACTAAAAAATTCAAAAAAGGTCACAAGCACTCCAGCATGTGGAAAAGTCAATGTTTATTGACTTGACAAGCGTCACATCATCAGAGCGACGTTTCGGAACATCAAAGTCCCTTCCTCAGGTAAAACATAATGGTTATCTGTTTTGCTCTGATGTGACACTTGTGAAGTCAATAAACATTGACTTTTCTACATGCTGAAGTGCTTGTGACCTTTTTTGAATTTTTTTGATTTTTCTTTTGTGGAGGCATCCGCGGTCATTTCAGCACCCACCCTACAATTAGGGTTTTCTAACCGGTCAGGAGTGCGATGGGTGTGTATGTTTTTTGAAAAGTAATTAAACTGTCACAACCATAGGAATAGAAGGTAGCTGCAGTGTGCTTCAAAACAAAACCCAGGGTGCTCTATTACACAAATCTTGATTTTAAACAGGAATCTGGTGCTTAGCACTGCTTCTCTCATGAATGACTGCTATTTAATGAAACAGCCCATGATAGTGATGGGCCAATAGGGTGGTGTGCAGGGTTGTAGGGCCAAGAATTAAGATTTGTTGACTAGAGGGAGCACCAGAGGAAAAAGCTGAAGCAACCTGAAAAGTGCCTACTAATGGCTGACCACAAGTGCTTGCGACGGACTGCCTGATTCCCCCGACTGGGTACCTCCGTCAGAAATCAGCTTCCTCTCCGCTGGAACCTGAATTCCAGTGTCCTCAGCCCAAACCTGCCTAATTATTGGACGAAACCAATATATTAGGACAGAAGGCTAACCCCCTCAATCATCAGACAACACCAATGTTGAAGTGGAAACCAAGAACTGCTTTATTGAAGAAAGCACACAGAGTTTATACCTCACAGAATCAGATAGGAGTTCAGTGTGTTGAACAGTTCCCACCCCTAGACAGCCAGGTGCCGCATTGGAATTCCTTTAAGCACAGACACTCTTTGAACCTAATGGATGTCCTTAATCAGATAAGAGCTTGATCGTCATGAACAATGGTCACTCCAGACAGCCTGCGGCCTATAATGACACTTAAATGTCATGGCAAGGGAAACATGCAGCATTTTCACTCCACACATAAACCTAAGGTAATAGTTCCATGTAACCCCAAGAGGTCTGAGGGGGGTCTCCATAGTTCTAGGTCCACAGTCAGTAGGAAGGAGGCTAGCCCTCAGGCTGCTCCAGCAGCACCAGTGACGGTTCAGTCCGTCACAGTGCTCATTAAAACATAAGCATGTATATACTTACTACACGCTCTTACCTCATATACTCTATATCGTACCACATCACTGAAGGCCGATACAGCTTTTAGGCTGGCTAACAAGTTGCTTCCAAAGAGAACATCAAGGCCAACTGTAGTTCGGGCGATTTTAGAAAGGGATTTAATAGCCTAAAAAACAAACAAAATACAGATGATCAATCATTGAGCATTACAAGAGCATGACATTATTATATCAAGTACAGTAGAAAAAAATTTAAAACGTCTACAAAATTAGGGCTTGTTCACACCATTTTCTGGTCCAGATCTGGTGCAGACCTGCAGATGCAGTGCCATGCGTCCAGTGCGTTCCAGTTGCTTTTTGTTTTGTGGAGTGGGGCTGTCAGCTGTTAACTGCGGTGTGGTGCATTTGACGCGTTCCCCGACTGTAGAAAATGTGACATGCAGTATTTTTTCTGTCTGGACCGAAACGGACTGCGCGGGTGAGAACTGGAGACCATAAAACACATAGGGATACATTGTGATGCATTTTTAGTGCAGGAGCGTACTGTGTGGTCCGTACAGAATTCGGACGTTGTGTGAACAAGCCCTCAAACCACTTTACCCAATGTCTGTATCTCCTTCCATTATCAACAACTAATCTGAAGCAGTTGTTGAATGTCTTCTGCTATGACTCATGAACTGCCACTTGTGAGTTTGTCTATTAACCCGTTCATGACCAGCGACGTACATTGTACGTCGCTGGCATCGGGGCTGTTGAAACAGACTCTAGGCGGCTTCTGCTGCCGGGACTCTGTTTAAACTTTTAAAGCTGACGGTCGGCTTTACAGTAGAAGCGATTCTGGGGGCTCTGCTACCGCCAGTTTGCTTCTACGGGCCAGTGAAGGGCCCCGCCCGACACCCCCACGTTTCCCGAATTCCGTTGCCCCTCCTACGGGCCCGGCGGGAAGCCGGGCAGGAGATGGACGTCGATCCCCTCCCCATTCTATAGGACCAGGAGTGATGCAGATTGCATCACTTCCGGTCCCATAGCTGTCAGTGCTGGGCTCCTGAAGCCTAAAGGTGACACTGGGGGTCTTTTGGACCACCAGCATCACCTTAAAGAGTACCTGTCACCACCATCTGCTATCACATGGGGGGCTTGTAAGCCCCCCATGTGATAGCAATTAAAGTAAAAAAAATAAATAAATAAGCTTTTAACAGTAACATTAAAAAAAAAAATGTAAAAATAATTTTACAATTCCTTTTAAAGTCCCCCGCCACGGCGAGCATGCGCGTCTTCACGTAAACACGCGTCAGGTGTGCCTACATATGAAAATGATGAACGGGCTACACATGTTGGGTATCGCCGCGCACGCCAGAGAGCAAAAATTCTAGGGCCAGTATTTTTGGGTATCTCCAAACTGAGGACCTGGGGGGGCTTTTAAAGCGTCCACTATGGAGTTTTAAGGTACTGAATTTTGTGGCCGTTTCACGGACGCACACAATTTTTAACCTGGGCATGTTGGCTATCTATTTACCCGTTGTAACCTCATATTTTATATTTTATTAAACAAATAGGTATTTTATTGCGTTTTGGGGCATTTAAGTGCATTTGACACAAAATGTTGGGGTTTGATAAGGAGTTGCGCTAATATCGTGCAACATAAAAATTTGCAACTGCCACTATTTTATTCTATTGGGTCTTGGCTTTCAGAAAATATATAATGTTTGGGGGTTTTAAGTAATTTTCAGGCCTAAAATGTGGAATATAACATGGGTGCCAAAAAAATGAAGAAAAAAAGGCCTCAGTCATGAAGGGGTTAAAGTAATGTAACTCAAGGCTACAATATTTGAATGTACTACTGACAGACCAGCAAATGAGGATTGCTGTGGGTCATCATAACTTACTCATTATTATACAGGATTTATATAATGCCAACACAACCTATTTAAATATTTTTTAAGGTCAAAAAGTGTTTTTGCATCTTTAACACCTTCATGACTGCATGAGGATCAGTATACCTGCATAGTCACAGATATAAAAGCGTGTACACTCCAGAAATGTTGATTAAAGATCTCATGGAAGACATGGTGATCTATGAAGGTGCTGAATCCAATTCTGCTATACTCAGAGATTCTGCAGTGTGTAAGGAGGCAAGAAAGGACATGCATGCAAAGCTGAACTAAGGATTTTTCTTTCCTTTAGCAGCACTCACCTCTTTGGCCACAGCAATCTTGTCACCACCAATACACATGATGATTTGTTTCAGAAGCTCCAGATTGTTGAGGATCTCTGTTATAGCCTCTGAACACTCCACAATTCTCCCGGCCTGCAAGAAACAAAATGAGCGAAGACAGGTAAAAATAGGATTTCTGTACTCACCATAGAAACCTTTTCTCTGCATTCATTGACGGACACATCAAAGATCACAGATCTGGAACTACAGGGTTATAGTGCTACCTGCAGGAGTAGGATGCTAGGCAAAAAAAACACAAACAGCTCAGGGGTTGCACCCCCACCTGCTGACAATAGTCTCAGTTAGTTACAAGCAGCGAGGAGAAAAACATTCCCACATCCACAGGAGGGCAGGTGCTGTGTCCTTTAAAGAACACAGAGACTCTTCTCCTGGCTCGAAGAGCTGGAGAATGTGCACAGCGATCACTTCAGGGTCCATTGATTGGAGAAGAGATCAGCAGCTGGAACGTGGGAAAGCAGCAGCGGCAGCCATGATTGCTGTTTAGATACAAGTGATCTGGCGGCTATACAGCCATCCGATTGCTTGTATCTAAACAGCAATTGTCTGCTGTTTGAAACGATACCAAGAACACTGCTGCAGCAGCAGCCATGTTCTTGGTATAACTACTTCAGGACAATACTTTTTTTTTGACGGTGGGCAGTCCTGAAGTAGTTAATGTTCACAGCCGAAAACTTTACATTTCTGGAGCATACAAAAACGGGAGCAGATGTGCATGGCAACCAATCAGCTCCTCTTTCATTTTGAGACGCTAACTGAAAAAAATGAAGAGAGAAGCTGATTGGTTGCACAGCTGCTCCAGTTGTCTGCTCCAGTTTTGATAAATTCCCCTCCTTGTCCTTATGAAGAACCAAAACACTCTGCATATCTGAATGGAAAAGACAGACACAGGCGACCACAGATGACAAGCATCAAGGAACGCACAGCATATGAAATAAGAAGCAGTCATCTGAGCCACACAAACAATAAAATGTGGATCAACTCCAGCAGTCGCATGTTCTGTACTTAAAGATTTTCTCCACATAGCCAAATTCCCCTTGGGGTTGTTTTAAGACCGCAGTTTTCCTTTTTGTCCAAGGTGGTTTTGGCCTTTCATCTCAATGAGATATTGTTTTACCTTCACTTTGTCCAGCTCCTCTTCATTGTTTGATGTTGTGCGGGCTGTTATAGTTTATGTCAGCCACAGCCCTCTTTAGGCATTCGGATTCTTTGTTCAGCTTCTAGATCTGATATTTCTAAGTGGATGTCAGGATGTCATTCCACCTTAATGAGTTATGGCTCCTCCTTTTCCTGTTTCAGCTCATTTTACTAGGGCAGTTACTTCTTGGGCATTTAAGAATCACGCTTCTGTTACTCAAATTGCAAGGCTGCAACTTCTGGTCTTCTGCAACTTTTCTAAGTTTCAAAAAGTTGATGTTTCTGCCTCTTCTGATGCGAGTTTTGTCAGAAAAGTTCTTTGCGTGGCTGTTTGAGAATTTGAGCTGGTTCTTCTAGTTTTTATGGCGCCTGCCCCTCTGTTTTAGACTGCTTTTACACCTACCTACATTTCAGAATTATTCAGAGCTGTGTCCCTCAATGAACGATAGAGTCCATTGAAGGACAAAGCTCTCTCCACTCATTTCCTTTCATATTGCATGCTACAACTGGCAGTTGTGAGGTGGGAGGGGTTATGTCCATAAAGTGGCAGGCTTTTATTTATTTTTTCCTAGTGTCAATTTCTCCTGGAGGCAGCAGCATAATCCTATGTGACAGAATTTTTCATAGTTGTGTCCCTCATTTGACTTAGGGAAAAATTATTGTATGGTAAGCACAAAATCCCTTTTTTTTTGTTTTGGATAGAATGGGAAAGGATTAGAGCCCTTGTATTGTTTTCATTTCTATCCAAAGTTCTATTACAGAGATTTACCTTA
Source organism: Nanorana parkeri (assembly GCF_000935625.1). Taxonomy (NCBI): domain Eukaryota; kingdom Metazoa; phylum Chordata; class Amphibia; order Anura; family Dicroglossidae; genus Nanorana; species Nanorana parkeri. Next base: position 30,597 of record NW_017308895.1, on the reverse strand, counting down.
ACCCCTTGCTGACCGGGGTGTTTACACCCCCTTCCTGACCAGGCCATTTTTCAGTATTCAGCGCTGCAGTACTTTGGCTGACGCTTATTCCGTCATGCAACGCTGTACTGAAATGAATTTTATACAATTTTTAGGGGACACAGAGCTTTCTTTTGGTGGTATTTAATCACCACTGGGGTTTTTTTTTTTTAATATATAATAAAAAAGTACTGAATTTTTTTTTTTTTTTTAAATGGTTTTCCCTTTATTATTTTAGGAAACATTTATTTTTACCCAATTTTTTGCTAAAATATAAAAGGTCGGGGTCACGTCGGGTAAATAGACACCAAACATGTCAAGCCTTAAAATTGCGGGCGCCCGCAAAAATCGCAAAAAAAACACCATAGTCAAAATTGGTCAGAGGCGACACTTTAAAAGATTTTACCGCTCATCAGTTTAGTGTTATCAGTGATTGATGGCCCTAAAATTATTGCTCTCATTGCGACGTTCACAGCGATATGTAACGCGTGCGGCATAATTGGAGCAATCGTCATTTTTGCGTGTGGGCGCATCTAATGCATTTTTGCGCATCCATGTGGGGGTGGGGGACTTTAAAAAATGTTTGTGGGTTTTGTTTTGTGTGTGTACATTTTTATTTATTTTGTGAGCAATTTTTTTTTTTTTACACTTAACTTTATTGTTATCACATAGGGAGCTTCTTAGCACCCTATGTGATAACAAATTACAGTTACAGGTCCCCTTTATGGAGACATCAGGGGTCTCTAAGACCCCTAATGTCACCTAGGGACCCCCAGAGAAGCTGATGAAACAGAGATCTGCTTTCATCAGCTTCTCTCCGGTTTCTGTACCGGAGAGTGACAGAGGAATGCGGAAGTGATGTAATATACATCACTTCCTGCATTCAGGGACCGGGAGGAGAGCGGAGGGAGATCGGGTCCTGAACAACGATTGTGTCACACATCTTACATATCACTGCGAACATCGGAGTGCGAGTAATAATTTTAGGGCCATCAATCACTATTAACACTAAATTGATGATCTGCAAGGGATTTGAAAGCGTCGCCTATGGGCCTATTTTGGGTATGTTTGGGTATGGTAGTTTCTTGCGATTTCCCAGGTGCACGCAATTGTAAGACTTGACATGTGTTATCTATTTACCCGATGTGGCCAAAGAAATGTAGCACAATACATTTTGGCCTAAATGTATAAAGAAAGATTATTTATTTACAATGTTTCATAAGATAACGTAGGAAACACAGGTTTTTTTTTCTTCAAAATTTGCGGTATTCTTTTTCCTTCTATAGTAAAAAACAAACAAACATCCAAGTGGTGATTAAATACCGTGTTTCCCCGAAAATAAGACAGTGTCTTATTTTTTTTTTTTGCACGAAAAAAGACACTAGGTCTTATTTTCGGGGGATGTCTTACCTGGCTGGGGGAGGACCGGACGAGGTCCCGGAAGGCGGCGTGCTGTTGCCGGTGTCGGCGGATGATATTCCGCTTCCATCGTGCGTGCGGGCAGGAGCTGCGGCCGTCGGGCGTGTAGGCGGGAGCTGCGTCTGGGGTGTGGGCGGGCGTGAGCTGCGGCGGGGCTTTAGATTCCAAATCAGTTTATGTGCAGCTACCCCGAAAGTAAGACCTAGGGGATTTCTGTAATATAAGACCTACCACCGAACTAGGTCTTATTTTCGGGGTAGGTCTTATATTACAGAAATCCCCGAAGACAGAGCTAGGTCTTACTTTCGGGGTAGGTCTTACTTTCGGGGAAACACGGTACCACCAAAAGAAAGCTACGTGTCCCCAAAAAATTATGAAATTAATTTTGGTATGCCGTAGCATGACTGAATAAATGTCAAAGTACTTGAGCGCTGAATACGGAAAATTATAATGGACAGTAAGGGAATTTACCACCCCGGTCTTAAAGTGGTTAAACATGACAGGCTCAGGCGGGCTTAGACAGCCTGAGCCTGGGGAAGAAGAGGCTGCAGGGACTGTTCTAACAGCGGGAGAGAGGATCAGGTGAATCTATCTTTTATTTTAGACCCCAGACCAAAATGAGCAGTTAACACTTGCAATGCAGGACTAGACCCACTGCGAAGGTTAATTTGCCTGGAATTTTTCTGTAAAGAACTGCAGTTTAGAAAAATTAACCCTTCTTAACCCTACAGAGAACTTCTTGTTCTCTGTAGGGGCTTAAATAATAAAAAAAGAAATACTCAATCCTCGCTCGGTCCCCACGGCTCCCAGCGGTCTAAGTCCCGCTGACATTGTCATGTCTAATACAGCCCATTCCCCTGTATTAGACGCGAGGACCCCAAAGGACATACCACAGCCAACATACTCAGAAAGACGGTAAATTCTCAGGGACACCTTAACCAATTATAATTGCATTGCAGACCATCACTACAGATCCTTTAAAAGACTTGTACCTGTGATATTGCCAGCAACTTCACTGAATCATCTGGATGATAAAGTCCTCTCTGCAGGTCCTCTTTATAGTTTTGGGCAATGTAAATTGGTTCCAAGGCCTGAAGGAATCGCTCCAAAATTGCAACACACAGATCCACTTGTTCTCTGTAAATGCAAAATATAAATTAGAGGGGCTTACATAGATTCCTGCATGGAATTAGTGAGTCCCTGTCACTGCACACTTGGCAAAGAAGTAGATCTCATACAAACCACAAATTCATTTTTCCTCCTTTAAAGTATATGTCCAGCTAATACCTTTTTTTTCCATTTTGAATAGAGTGGGAAGTGTCAGCACCCCTGCCAAGTTTTTACTGCTATCCATGGGCTGAGGGAGCATTATCATTACTTCCTGTTTTGCTGTAAACCTCTTGACGGGAAGTGTTTTTCTTTAAAAAAGTAGATGAATAGAACCCTTGCCATTTTCATTTTTCTGTATTACAGATTTTCCCTCACTTGCAGGCAAGTGAAAAAGTTGTCAGCAGGACATAAATGTCTCTAAATTTGGCACGGATAACAGCAAGAGCCTGAGAAGAGTTCAATTCCTTCCCCACTCTACCTAAAACTATTGTAAAAAGTGTTTTGTCTTGACATACACTTTAAAATATAGATCCTTGTCTGATATGCAAATTAGCCAATCACCCAAACCAAACAGAATGACATAATTTATGAGCCTACAGTGCTGTAACAAAATCGGAGTCATACCCTCTATTTTACTAAGCTCGCTCACTTCAGTTTGATTTGAGATTTCTGCTCCTAGCGGGTAGAGCACTGATACCCAGGTATTGGGTGTCAACGGCATCTCCATTAATTAAACAGTCGGTAATGGCAATCAATGGCTTCATGCACATGGAAGAACTTGCGTCCAGAGTTTAAGATGCTTATCCTGGATTCATGGAAACCTGGAACTTATTTCCTCAATTCTTTGCAACCACAATCGCTCTTGGTCTAAACCTACTTACTGATATAGCTAGATCTTGTGGGATCTCCCCAGACTGAGTGGATGGAGCCGGTCCCCTCAACTGCCTTTCATTTGATCTTTTTCTCTTTATTCTTACTGTGCTTCTTTCTCCATTCTTTAATTTGTTTTGCCTTGGATGTGGCAAAAGGACATCTTAGGATATTCACTAACTGTATTTTACCAACTGGGCAATCAGTCCACATTTGTGACCCTTACTACTCATTACATTTATTGTTCAATATTAATGTGATCTTAAATATTTTGTTACTGCTGAAAACTGACACTACATCATGCTGCTAGCACACATTTATCAAGACTTTTCTGTTTAATTTTCTCTTGTTATGCATGTCTTTCTTAATATGAAAACTTAAAAGATATTTTTTTTTAAAAGGGGGATTAAGGTCAATGGGAAAGGTTTTAGGTCTGTGCTCCACTCAATGACAATGAAAGCTTTGACATACTGAATAGGATTAGCTACACATAGCTCATAATTTTGTTTAAACTTTCACATGTATATAGATGTTAAAGGCCAGGGAACTCCAGTTAAAAAAGGGCACTTTTTATGCAATGGCATCATAGTCATGTTAGGAGGCCTGTTTAAATGTTAACAGTGCTTAGCAGGGTTCTTCTTTAATGGAGGTGTGCAGCTCTTCATAGTGATCATATATTTAAAAAAAATAGGATTAGGGCATGAAGTAAACAAAAGACCTCTTACTGGTTGGATATAAAGAAGTAATATTACATATGGTGATGGAGGGCAGTATAGGTCACCCATAATGGCAGACCAGTGATTGAGTATTTAGGGGGTATACAAGTCTTTAATGGTGGGATATGGGGGGCGGGGTAAAAGTCATCAGTCATGGATCTTCAGTATTGGAGTATATGTCACCTGTCATGGCTCAGTGGTGGGGTATAAGTGGGACTATATAGCACCCGTCATGAATCCCAAGTGCTGGGGTATACATGCTGTCTTTCATGGCTTCGTGGCAGAAGACGGCCATCACCTGTTCTGACTGGCCATGAGACGGAACACGGCATCCAGGCGGATGGCAGGGAGCCGCTCTGTCAGGGTGCTGAGCGGCAGGGTAAGGGCGGCGGTCTTCAGGCTCCTCAGCCCCTCTATGGGGTCCTCCAGATTAGACAGTGAGCTCAACAACTGCTCTATGGAGGCCGCCATCTTCCTCCTCCCAAGCGCTACGTCGCGCCGCGAAGTTACGTCACGCCGCACCCCGAGGACTTCTGGGAGATGCTGGAGTATTCCCGCCTTTTTCTCCACCCCCTCATCGAACGTTCCAAACTCCCGAGAGTGACATCAGCGAGAGCTGGGGGTGGGGGTAAATATCACTTCTGGCGGACATTATAACAGTTGGGCTGGAGAAGAGTATATGCTCACATTGTTATACATGATTTGAACAGCGTCAACAAGGTAGATAGTGTAGTTACAAAGCAATTAAAAACACGAGGGGTAGGAGAGTCCACTAGAGCTTACAATCTAAAAAAATAGAATCCAAACAGTATGATCAGTGTGTAGGAGGATATCTGACAATGGGACACAATTCCCATACCTGGGAACTTTCCGAAATAGACCTAACAATGCTGGGATTTTGGGTCCAGTTGCTGGGTCTTACCAAAATTCTTACACCTCTGGAATTTCATTAATTGTTTTTCCAGGCAGGAGAAGGCGGACGAATACAAAGGGAGCAAGGGGTTCTTGCAGATTAGCAGCGTGGTGCCGTCTTGGACCTCTCTGCTTTCCTCAGTGTTCTATTGAAATGACCCACTCATCGAAATCTCCAAGTTACTTCCAGTGACTGAGATGGCATTTGTGCGCAAGTGCACATCCTTTCTGCAAAACAGATTGGAGGAGCTCTGTACAGCTGCAGTGCACATGCGCACATAGAATTTTCCCAATACTTGTCGGGTAGAGATGGGAAGTTTGAATCTTTGAAATTAATTGGTTCATTCAAATGAACCGATTCATGAATCGATTTTTTGGTTCACTTGCTGAGTCTGCTGACAAGCAGTTGAGCCGAAGCTCAGAAGTTATATGAACCTTATTAAAAGACCCTAATCAGAAGACTGATTCAGAGAAGGGTGGCAGCTCCTGGGGAACGTTCCTGTGATCAGTGCTCTGGCTCAGAGCTGTCACAGTGTTTTGTCAGCAATATTGTCAGATCAGTCGCTGTCGTCAATTCTACTGACGTGTGATCAGCTATGTTAATGAAAAGCAGTTTACTGCGTTCTTATGGACTGATGTCACACCTAACATTGGTAGCCATCAGATTTGTCCGTAGTCTTTACAGCGCATAAGTAGGAATAACGATCAGATTTTACCATAGTGGTTGCAGCACTATAGAAAAATCTAATGGCTACCAATGTTGGCTGTGACGTCAGCTCATCAGTGCTCATGTGCATTAAGTCGTCTTTCATTAACACAGCTGATCGGGTGTCCCCAGAAGTGACGAGAACCTGTCAACTCCAAACGCTATCACATAGGGCAGTGGTTCTCAACCTGTGGGTCGGGACCCCCTCGGGGGTCGAATGACGATTTGCCAGGGGTCACCTAGTCAGAAAAAAAAACACCATAGCTAGATTCCTATTGGCTATTTCACTTTGCAAAAGCCAATAGCAAACTAGCTATTGCAACCGCCCTCTGATGCTGCCAATCAGCAGAGGAGGACCTGAAGTTCTCCACCAGGTCCCCTTCTAGTGATTGACAGCAGCAGAGGGCGGGTGCAATATGTATGTATTCAAGCAAAAAAATATGTAAAACACACCTCTAGCTATGCATTCCATTTTCCCGGTCCGCAGCTGCAGAGATCGGGAAATGTCTCAGTACCTGTGATTGGCACTGCGCGCTGTCAGCTTCCTGGCGGGCTCGGCACGTGGAGCTGCGAACACGCCCGAGCCCATCCCTATCAGTGACAGTACTGTGGAGTATGTACCTCATACGTTATATAGCCACACACTTTAAATCCAATTCTTCTAGTTCCAGCTGCAGAGCCCGGTCCCGTCTTTGCCTATAGCAGTGGTTCTCAACCTGTGGGTCGCTGTGCAAGGTGAGAGTCCTCCTCAGCTCTCTCCTACCGCAGCAGTGTCAGTTCTCCTGCCACGCCTCCAGATGTCGCTGCAGCAGCCGCGTCATCCCTAAATTTTACCTTTGGGGGTCACCAAAACTTGGCAAATGTTACCAAGGGGTCCCGGTTGGGGACAGGTTGAGAACCACTGACATAGGGGCTTGTTAGCCCCTGTGTGATAGTAATAAAGTTAAGTAAAAAATTTAAACCACCATGTTGCCCCTAGCATCTGTATGTGAATAAACATGTTTAGAGCATGTATGTAAAAGATGACTGCATCACACGTGTTAGGTGTCATTGCAAACATTGGAGTGAGAGTGTTAAACCATTGCTGTAACCTGACCATTGATTCAGTCTACTGTTCTACTAGAAACTCCTAGGATTGTGCAGGTCAGTAACTGATCTGGAGACTCATGATTCTTTTGACTCAGTAAGATCATACGATTCTTTAACTCAGTGTACTATTGAGCGTTTGGTTCTCAGTTCTGATTGGTTGCAGGGAGGGGCTGAGGCTGACACTAGTGAACAGGCACTTTCTCCATCATGCATCATCCACAAAGCTCTAAAGCAGTGGTTCTCAACCTGTGTAACCTCAGGACCCACATTTGTCCTTGGTCATTAAGTTGCGACCTGCACTGCACTGGAATGCACAGCATTTGGGTGCAAGCGATCAAACTGCGGGTGGGAGGTTCATTTGGGGTGTCATTCAAATGAATGGCAACGCAATGCACCTTCCACACCAGAACACGCATTGCGTGGTATAGTGCATTAATCGCATGGGACTGAGTGATTAACACACTGTACTAGTGTGAATGAACCCTCAAAAACACTGACAGACACACACAACCAAAGACACAATCTCACACACTCACAGACATTCTCACACATACACACTTTTTAAGACCCACCTCTCCCTACCATATGGGAGAACTGGAATGGATCCTCAGCCTGGAGTCCAGTGTGGGCTGTGGTGCTGTGACTGAGCTCTATCCATATGTGCATTGCTTGTACAGCTCCCTTACATGCCCTGTAGAGGCACCAGGAGCCAGAATGTGACGTCAGTGCAATCCAGGCACCTTCACAGGGCACATGTGGGAGCTGTAAGCAAATGCATGTATGGATGGAGCTCCCTTATGACCATACTTCCATCCCACCCCACCTTAAGCTGACACGCAGGCCATATTTTGAATAGCTGCAGGGCACAAAAACTAGCGGGAGGCTGAGGAGTCTCTCAACTAGAAGGAAGGCATGTCACGACCCACTGAACATGGGGTCGCGACCCACCTTTGGTCACGACCCACCAGTTGAGAACCAAGGCTCTAAAGAATTCTGAGGACGCGCAAGAACACGCGGGGAAAAAATGTGGAACTCATGTCGCCAAATTTGCATTATATACTGTACTACTTTTCCACAAATGCCCTCAAACATTCGGGAAAACACGGCACTGTGACATGGGGCCTTAAAGCGTGCATGCCTTTCCAGTCACCACACTGTGGATCCTTCCTGCAATGGTCCTGTGTCTCTATGTGGTGAGGTATTTCAACTACCATTTCTGAGGTCAGGCCAGGTTTGTCTGGGGATTCCTTTTTATGTTGGAATCAGGACCCTGGAGGTCATATCATATTTTTTCTCCCTACTGGGTACTGGGACCTTCCATCCTCTTTACTAATTCTAAATACTAAACTACCACACACTTGCTTTTTACTGCGTACGCACTTGCACACCCTCAGCATAGCCATATTAATCTGGCCAGTCGCATGTCCCCTACCCCATTGAGGATACATTTGTTACTAGGGCTGCAACAACTAATCGACATAATCGATTATAATCGATTATTGAAAAAGTTGTCAACTTTTTCAATAATCGATTAATCGGCTTCCGATCAGTTGGCCCTGTTCATGGCTCCACACACGCTGCGCGCCGCACCTCCTCCCCAACTCACGCTCACCGCTGCCAGATCCGCCCGCATCCACGCTCTACACGCCGCACCTCCTTCCCGCCTCACACTCACCGCCCGCATCCACGATCGGCACAGGGACGGGGGGAGATGTAGTAAGGAGAAGCAGTTGTGGGGGATGACAGGCCCGATCTCAAAAGCAAGTTGCTGGAAGACTGCTCAGGTAAGCCTGCACTTTCCCACACATGGTACTCTATAATGTATTGCTGGGATTTGTATTCCTCTATAGCTGATGGTACATTGTGCTGTATATTATACATAGGAATACAAATCCCAGCAATACATTATACACTGTATGTATAATGTATTGCTGGGATTTGTTGTACTCCTCTATAGTTGGTGATATTCTGCACTGCGCAGTATAGAGGACTACAAATGCCAGCAATGATACATTATACAGCGCCATGCGGAATTCCTCCAGCTATAGAAGAGCACAACAAATCCCAGCAATAGTACATTATACAGTGGTGCAATGCCGAATACCACCAGCTATAGAGGACTACAAAACCCAGCAACAGCACATTATACAGCGCAATGCAGAATACCGCCAGCTATAATGTACTATTGCTGGGATTTGTTGTATTCCTATATAGCTGGTGATATTCTGCATTGTGCTGTATAATGTACTATTGCTCGGATTTGTAGTCCTCTATAGCCGGTGCCATTTTGCATTGATTGCTATATAATTTTACACTTTCCATTTCACTATATTGCACACAACACTTTTTTTTTTCTTTTTTACTTCCACCGCTCCAAGCTTGCTCCTGTGATGGTCTACAATCTCAATACAAACTAGTAGTCCCATCACTGGAGCCATTTTTTAAAATGTATTTTATTGTTTATCCGATTAACCGATTAATCGAACTTAATAATCGGCTAACTAATCGATTTTGAAAATAATCGTTAGCTGCAGCTCTATTTGTTACCTCAGCTCTCCTCCCGTCATCATTTCACAAAACTGAGACACACATTTTGTGAGAAGCTGACACAAACTCTGAGGGAAGAAGGAGCTGGAGATTAATTCTGCTCTATATCTCCTACTGGCTCTGCAACATTATCCTGCTGTGGCTGTGAGAAGTGGCAGAGTTTTTCTCCTGATACTTCACACTAGTCAGTGTCATGAGTATTCTAGGTAAAAAATGCTATTTAAAGGTACATTACCTGTTATATGTCCCCAGGTGGAGGGACATCTGCGCGGGAACATCTGACGATGTTGTCTGTGGTCTCTGTTCTATCTGTAAGGTAGAAATTCTCCCACTTTCTCACAGAAAGTGATTTTTCTGTAGTTATGGAGGTTTTGTCTATCATGGATAGATAAAAATGTTTCTCATTCCCCTAACAAGGATGAGAAACACCCACAATCTTCCTTTTCTAAAGCTTTGGATGAGGAGATGTCGGATATCATATTGCCGGTTTAGCTAGAGCCCTTCCAGAAGATGAATCTTTATGGTCCTTGGAGGAGGACGTTACCCCAGCTGCCGATTTTCAGTCACCTACGGTGACTGTGGCTTTTTTAATTGAAGATGTGCGTTCAGCTTTAAATTTAAAGGATTCTGCACTTTGTACCACTTCTGCAGAAACCACAGTAATCCCAACTCTCCCGGACGCTCCGGGAGTCTCCCACTATTAGTGGCTCCCGGCCTTCCGGGAGAGAAACATTTTCTCCCGGAAAGGTTTAATCTGCTTGATCTAGCAGAGTAAACCTTTCCCTGCTATCTGTTTTTATTTGTTGGTTTTTTTTCTGACATCGGGGCTGCCGTCAGTCAGAGAAAAAAAACAGCATAGGAATGAACAGTTAGATTGCTACTGGCTGTTTCAATTTGCAATAGCCAATAGCAGACTAGCTATTGCACCCGCCCACTGCTGCTGTCAGGTCCTCTTCTGCTCATTGACAGTAGCAGAGGGCGGGTGCAATAGCCAGCTTGCTGTTCATTTCTATGCTGTTTTTTTTTTTTTTATTCCGACGGCAACAGCTGTCAGAATACAAAAAAAAAACCTGCAGATAACAAGGGAAGCAATAGCTTCTTTGCTATCTGCATGTCACTACGTACCAGCGAACTAGTAGCGTGGTAAGGAACCCACTGGCAGGAAGCCAGAAACGAAGTACAATTCAGGGGCAATCCAAGAGAGTAGTCAAAGTCCAGTCCGGGTCGAGGCAGGCAGCGATGGTTCAGAGGCGATAGACTGTCCAAGGGTTCAGTAATCAGGAAGTACAACGAAAGTGGCAACAGGATCAACAGGGAGGCTAGGTGTTCACCATAAGGTGTAATAACTCAGCAATAAGCCAGATCTCTGGCCAGGTTTTTATAGCCAGGGGAGGTAAGACCACCCCCCGGTCACCGAGGCAACCAGGAGGCCTCCCTCCCCGGGAACCAATGGCAGGCGAGAGAGATGGAAGGTGTGTGCTGGGAACCTCCTCCAGCAAGGCCCACACCTGATGGCCCTAATGGCGCAGGAGCGCTACGCGCACGCTTCCGGGGATGCACACGCAGCCTGAGTACTGCACATGCGCACCCGCCGAGTGACATGCGCACCCGCAGCCCGGGCACCAAGAGTTCTACCAGGCTGGAGGGGAACCCGTGCCCTGCACCGTGCCCGTGGCCCCCGAGCAGAGGTAACACCCCCTGTTTCCTGACACTGCAATCATTTCAGGGGGGTACTCCCCCCCACCCCGGATGGGGGGAGAGGAGACAGAGGGCATCTCCCTGAAATGAGAAGGGTACCTCCCTGAAATCACTTTTTTCAGGTTGAGATCCCTGAAACTAGTTTAGTTTTTTTTAAACCTGCACGAGTTGATATAGTATTTTTCTTTTTATCATCTTTGGCAGATTTATATACAAAGATTTGGAATCATTGGATAAACGATTTTAGTCACTTTATCCTTTCCCGGATGATTTTGTTTTTAATAAATGGTCTGTTCCCCTTGAGGTTGACTCACCTTAATAGGGCTTTGACTATTCCTCTAATGATACCCTTTCAATTAGAGACCCTACTGATAAGAAATTGGAATCTCTTTCTTGCTCCATTTACTCTTGACGGGATACGCTTTTCTCTACCCCACAGTTGTTATTTCCCAGGCTCTACTAGCTACCTGTCAATCAAATGACAGTTTCGTCTCATTATGTGTGCAATGCAGTTCTTGATGCCTGTTTGAGTATTCCTTTCCGTTTCGAGTCAAAGAGCCATTTGGCTTAAGTGCTAGTCGGTGAAGCCTCAATATAAGAAGGGACTTTATGTTTGCTCTATGTGGGAGCCATTTTTTCAACGCATTGTTGGATAAAATTATTAGGTAAGCTACTAGGGTTTTAGTTTCCAGGACAGCAAGTTTCCTTCCTCTTCTAGTCCAGACTCCTCTGGCAGTCCACGAACTCCAAACCCACAGATAAGTCTGCTTCAGCATGAAGGTCAATCTCCGCCTGCTCTTCTCGTGGGGGATGTCTGATGGCCTTTGCGGAGATGATAGATCTGGCAAGCAAGCATCTCAGATGCTTGGGTTCAGAAGGTGGTTTATAGTTACAAAATAGAAATGTAGCTTTTTTTGCCTTTCACCTTTCCTTGTCTCTGCAGCATTAGGCAGACCTTTCAGGCGGTCTAGGGATTGTTACATCAAAGCAGTTATCGTTCTAGTCCCCTTACCTGTTTAATGTTCCGAGGTCCAAAGGGAGTTTTGTCCCATCCTGGATTTAAACGCTCTCAATGCTTATGTTGAAACTCTAAAGGTTGAATGGAATATGTTCATTCAGTTATTGTCTCCATTCGTCTAGATTTCTTGGTTTCCATTCACATCATGATAGCATGGCAGCAGCATAACCCTACATTTTAGAATTCTTCAGAGCTGTGGCCCTCAATGACTCCAATAAAAGGATTTTATGGTAAGAACAGAATCTTATTATCCCTCCCACTAACACTAATGAAGGGACACTATTCCTCCCACTAACACCAGTGAAGGGACACTTTTCCTCCCATTGACACTGGAGAAGGGACACTATTCTTTCCACTGACACCAAGGACAATGTACTATTCCCCCAACTGACACTAATGACGTGTCACTAATCCTTCCACTGATACCAATGGCAGATTACTATTCCTCTTACTAACAAAAATGATAGGGCACTATGTCTACACATATACCAACGAGGGAGCACTATTCTATCCACTGACACAATTGACATGGCACTATTCCTTCCACTGATACAAGTGACAAGGAACTATTCCTTCCAATGAAACCAAAGATGGGGCATTTTCCTCCTTGCACTAACCACAGGCTGTAGGCCATTTTTTATTACCACAGCTTACCATACCCCGGGCATTTTTTACTCCCACAAAACCTGGGACATTGTTTACACTGTGGCATTTTCTATAGCCACTGGCCACAAGGCCTCTGTTCTTCCCTCTGTATAATGGACAGTTGAGGTGCAACCAGGGGACATGAAATGTGTGTGAAACTCACAATTTACATCTATTAAATATCAATTTGCATCAATTAAACCAAAACAAAAATGATTCAGATGACTAAAATATGACTAAAACTAAATACAACTAAAACTAAAATGGCATTTAGTTTTAGTCATATTTTAATCATCTGAATTATTTTATTTTAGTTTTGTTGATTAAATCTCCGTAGAGAACATTTCAATGTATTTTTCTGACCCAAAATACAGCTGAAGTTGTACCTTACACATAGTCAGACGTCATCATCGTTAGGTATGCAGCATACCTCTTCAGATGATCAGGAGTGCTGCAGATAGCAGCACTAATATGTGTTCTTGTTTCCTATCTCAGAAAGGTGGTAAGTACAAATCTCTGCCTTCTGTACAGCAAACATTGACCGTTTCTCTCTGGCTACGATAAAGGAATGACCTGGAGTGGGGCCAGCAGTTGCACCCAAAAACATTGGTGAAGAAAAGCGTCCATGTTTTCAGCCTTAGAAGGTTGTCCACCATGCTCCTTTCTTCCCTACAGTTTCCATACAGTATTTTATTTCATTCTGAGATGGACTGTTACCCTGCAAGTGCCCCTCGGGACACAGAATGGACAGGCCTGTGGTGGTGGTCAGGCATACAGAGAACTATTTGTAGCAAATGGGAAAATGGAAAGGAAGTCTGTACAAAGCATTAATTGCACACACGGTGCCAGGCTCTAACTGCTCTGCCATGCTGAATGGCTTCTTTATCCACCAGTCACATGTTCTGAGGAGATTTTCACCTTCTACACATCTCACCAGTCACAGGATTACGCTCTCCACCCAGCAGAAAACACTGCAAGGCAGCACAAACTAAACCGTACTCTATTCCCACAAGCTCAGCGTATGATGTCATAGAATAGAAGAGAATTACATTAAAGAATCCCATAGAGCTCAACATACATATCAATTAGATGGATGGCCAGATAGATCAATAGACAGGTCTAGTCTTTGCTCCATATAACACAGTTATTTGTTACATTAAGCTCTTTTAATTTAGGAAGCGAGCAACATTAGCCAAGACTCAGATTTCACCAAGCTCCTGTTTAACCCTTTTGCAGGCAGTCCCCCAGACCACTATATGAATAATTAGGTGTCACAGGATAGTGGTTATGTAATTACGGGGCAAGGCAGTGAAGAATGGTATTTATTTATGGACCTGGTGAGGAAAAAGTGGGTTAGGATGAACATTGTCAGGCTCCCCCTTAATGATCTCCATTGCAATGATTCTGCTCTCTTCCTGTTCGAGTGGCCGCACAAGAAAAGAGGGGGAAAATCCCCAATGAGGACATTGAAAGCAGAAAAAACCTGTCAGAGTTTCTAACCCTTTTCCCATTCCATCCAAAATGAAAAACACATTTTAACTGGTGTTCCACTTTAAGTAAATAAGGCTTAGAGAAGGAAGGGAAAAAGAGATGGGGGATGGAATAAGAGAGAGACAGAAATAGAGATGGAGAGAGAGAAACAGAGAGAGAGAGGGGAGGACTCACATATTTCACAGGCACAGACCAAGCTTATGCTCAGACTGGCACACAGGACTCACCTCCCTCCTCCCCTTTCCCACCACCATCCTAGGTCATGAGGGAACTCGTGGCAGGCGACGGCATAGGATGATGGGGTGCTGGTGCCAGTTACCTCCCCAGAACTGGCATCGCCCAGGCTGGATGACGGTGCTGCTGGTGAGTGCAATATTTTTTTCTTCATGTCTCAGATCAGAAATGTCAGAGTGCTATACTGTTTGGACATGATAAACGCAGAAGTGACCATACATTGATGCCATTGATTCAACAGATTTAAAATGAAAACTTTTTCATACTTTAGTCCCTTTGCCAGGAATGGTACTTTCACGCTGTCTGTATTGTATAAATCATTAATAAGGAGAATGATCATGAAGAAATTCTTGCTGATGGGTGGCAGGGGGCATCTAGTGTCCTAATGCGACCCTGCAGTGGGCACTTATCATTATGGAGTTATTTCTTGCTGCAGGGAGTTATCTCTTGCTTCAAATGTGCACACACAAGGGTTAAATTAACTTAATTACAGTGCTGTGTTTTGCTGGATATTAACCTCCTCTGACAGTACTGACTTCAATCAATAAGCACTGGGTTATTACATTCTCTGCATATTTTCATGTTTAATACAGTTATAAAGAAGGATGGAAAGTTTTGATAACATTTTTGGAAGGGGGGTATCAGGGGCTTCTGCTGTTTCAGCTTTTACTATTCAGAAAGTATTACCCCACTGACAAAACAACACAGCAGCGACAGCTATAGAAAAAGACACCTGTAGGTTATAGAAGCATAGCTTTCAAATGCAAACGTTGGCTTGTTCATAGGATAGCTTGTGCTGTGTACAGTATTTGTAATAAGCAACATTCTGTTGTATAAGATTTAACATATTATGTGAAAAACATTTTTCTAAATGCACCAGAAGCACCAGCAGGTTTTCATTTTAAAATATTAAAGGGTTATTAAACCCTCAGCATTTTTTGCAAAAACATTTAAAAAAAAAATCTTTTCAAACAGATTAAAACTTATCTGTGTCTCTGCCGCATGCTCCCGTCTGAACATCTGAAGAGTCTCGGGCGGCTGCAAAAGATCTTGGGGTGGGCTCATGCGCCGTTCAGATCTTTGGCCGGGAGACAAGGAGAGACACAAGGTAAGTCTATGGAGCAGCGTGCACCCGCATGCAGACACCGTGGGACAGGAAGTGCCATCTAGCACAGAGGAGTCAATGCTGGATCGGAGACCCGCACCAGCGCTTGAGGGACTCCTGAAAACTACAGTAAAGAAGAAGATGATCGGATCAAGAGGCATCATTTAAGGTAAGTCCTTACACTAACATGGGGGGATATCCTTTATCCTTGAATGTCACTTTAAGCTTGCTTACATAAATAATTCTCAGCATTACCCAAAAAAGCTCTCAGCTGCTAATCTTTAGAGCAGGGGTATCAAACTGATGCGGGCCGCATCAGCATTATGGTTGCCCTCAAAGGGCCGGTTGTATCTGTAAGACTATATAAATGTATCTACTCTTTATCATATTAAATAATTGCCTCTGCATTCAATTATTACTGGTTTTGGTAGTAAGTTAAAGGAGAACTATGTGTTAGAGCCGACCTGTGACAAAGAAACTGTCACAGTTTCCAGCGCTCTGTTGAGGAACGAACAGGGTTGGGGGTGGACACAGCTGGCTCTTCCTGTAGATAGGCAGAGCCAGCTGTCACTCATGCAGCTGGGTGGATCTTGACAGTATTGTCGGGATCCGTCTCGGCTGCGACGCTTTCAGTATATCGCGGCGGGCAATAGCTCACTATATACTGAGCTTTGGATCACGGGAGGAGGTTAGTATATGTCCTACCATGACAGTAAAGAGAACTATGGGGAAAAACACTTACCCCATACTTCTCTCTTAAGTAATAACTAGCTCTGAAAGTAGAAGTCTAAGAAAAATAATGGCTAGCAGATATTCAGGTGTACAACTATTGTACAATTTATTGACAAATTTGTTTTGGTAACAGCAGGGGCGTCCCGAGACTGGGTGACACCCGCGCGTGCGCGATTATGTCATCGTGCACGCGCGGTGATCTTCTGATACCTGCTGGCGGCCATATTGGTGATGGATGCTGGCAGAGAGAGGAGGGGACAGTCACCCGGCGGGATAAGGTATGCCGCCGGGTCCCCTCCTCTCTCTCTGATACTGTCGGCGTTCGGTCCATGACCGAGCGCCCGCCCTTTAAGAGGGGGGTGACACCAAAATGACTGTCACTCATTTTGGTGTCACCCCTCCAATGGTGCCATCCGGGTGCGGCCTGCACCCCCTTTGTGACGCCACTGGGTAACAGTAAGTTATTCATTTTCATCATCAGACAAATATGACCAAGCACTGTTTATTGCAATAACGAAGGCATATCTGACCAGATAACATTTTCTACAGTTTTTGAAGGCATATCTTAAAATGAACTAATAGGTTGGTTACATTCAGAATGCCTCTATGTCATCATCTACAGTTTCCTGTGAACCTGCCTGTTCAGTCACCTGCTAAGTGACAGACAAACTTGAAATTGCAGATTGTACATAGTTTAAAATAGTTGACTGTTTTTGCAGGCATAATTTTTCCTGACGAAGGGGTTAATCCTGCTTCGGTGTATGCAGACTTTGTCATGGCATCAGGAAAGGGGCAGTGCTGCTGAAGGACATCACTGTATTATAGCTTGCTTTTTGACCATTGACTTGAGGATGGCCTCAGGAATTGGTCAAGGCTGCTAGGCTGGCTGAAGTACATCAATAATGTTGTCTTACCTAGGGAGAAAAAAAAATTACATGAAATAGCTACATTTATAAAAAGGAATGTTAGTCTATTGAACAGGCAACACTTTCCACCTGTTCTGGTGCATAACATGTTCAGCCGCCAAGTGTAGCGCTGAAACTTTTTTTTTTTTACGGGCATGACATTATTGTGGGTCCTGGCTCTGTGGGCAATACAAATTCCATATAAAGCTCTGTAGAGTGCACAAGTCAGGGCCCGTTCACACATATTGATGTCCAGTATGTAATGCAGGTCATGTGCAAGGACACATGGAAAACAACACAGTGAGTGGTGTGCTGCAATAAAATGCAAACATGTTGCGTTTTATTGCAGTGCACTGCATGTCACTGCAGGTATCCCCACACAGCACCACCAGTCCAGTCCAGAAGTGAGTGACTCACCCGAAAAAAACGTACACTCTTTCTACTGTGCCCCGGGATATAGTCTTTGAAATCTCTATTCAGTTATGCAGATTATGTGAGGCTTTTCTGGTGCTCTTGAAAAACAAGATGTTCATAACCAGCAAACCAAACAGACCATCTACAAAAAATATACCGCTCTCCCTGTGCCCCCTGATTCAGATGTACATTTTTATTGTACCCTGTTTCCCCGAAAATAAGACCTACCCTGAAAATAAGACCTAGTACTATATTTGGGAATTGCTGAAATATAAGACCTACCCCGAAAATAAGACCTAGTTGTGACCATTCCCTGGGCCGGTGGTGGCATAAGGGGGAACTTGAAGAGCCGCAGGAGAGAATCAGTGGTGCCAACGAAGCCAGTGCTAGAGGAAGCGAGGCGGCACCGAAGGGAGCAGAGCCGCATAAGCCGATGCCTCCTCTATAGCGCCGACTCCTGTCACAGGCGGAGTGATACCAAATGCACTCCGCCTGTGAGAATCCAATAGTGAAAGTGCGCTTTGCTCATTCTGGCCAGCAATTGGTTAGCAAATTGCTCTTGGAAAGGTACGGCACCCCTGATTGCCCTGCTCACCATATTTTTGTACATGAATACATGTAGACTTCTCTACATGAATAAGAGTTGATTGTTGTACATAAAAAAAAATAAGACCTACCCCAAAAATAAGACCTAGTGTGTTTTTTTGAGCCAAATAAAATATAAGACAGTGTCTTATTTTCGGGGAAACACGGTAATTAGGCAGTTATGCAGGCAGCGTAGTTTAGGCTTTTGTTTGTTCACTTACTGAAGAAGGTGGCCACCCAGCCCGGTGGCACATATATTTTCCTTACTGGACACCCAGCCCACACAGCTAGCCAGCTCAGCAGTTCGGTCTCCAGGAGCTCCCTAGGCACACATGGCAGATTACTTTATATTGGAGCTGTGGAGGCTACTGATAGAAGGAGGAGATTAGGTTGTCCAAAATTGGTCTAAGCAACTGATGTCTCTGCTTAGCAGCGGGGGATGTGGGTGCAGTGGAAGATAGAGGGTAGGTTGCAGCTAGGCAGCTGTCAATCAAATTAGTGACTTTTAGAAAACCAGTGCACTCCTAATTGATGGAAATTATGTGGCAGGGAACCCTGGGGGGGGGGACAATCAGTGCAGAGAGGCAGGCATGACATTGACAGCAAATTATAGGTGCAAATTCAACTAAACATAATAGACCCCCCCTTCAGGTACATTTATTGAATTTTTAGGGGGTAAACTCAGGTGCCCACCCAGGGATTCTCCTCTCCCACCTGTAGGATAATGCCCCAGACGAGATGGAGTGAATTTCAATGTACCTGGATGTTTGTACTAGCACACTCAGCACTTTACGCATAGGTCACCAACAAAACAACAATTTCCATTCTGCCTCAAACATGGCATTATGCCAATATTACAATGGATGCCAGTAACATAGTCACCTGTTCGTTTTACTCTGCATTATTCACATGGAAACACAGTAGATTACAGTGAATAATTTAGTGAGGCGGACACCCACTGCATGTGACTTGTGTGAGAGTGAACATTCAAGTCTTATAGTACAAAAGATATTTCCTGGGGTAGAAATCCTGCAATCCCCAAAACAACATCAACAAGGTAATACAGTATAGTATGTTCCCAAGCAAGTAATAAAGTATAGTATGTTCCCAAGTAATTTTCAGATTGGAAAGATGTTCACGCCTCCACACCGAAATATTTTAGGAAAATAATATGCCTTTGCTTTTTCTTTGGTCACACTTCCATTTCAGATAGAAACATACAGACAAGCCATCAGTACTAATTCAAGGGTACATTTGTTGAGTTATATTTTAGTGCATGTCTAGGCATAATGCAAAAAACATATCCAATACATCTCTGCAATGCATGCGCATGCCCCCACACCTTGTCTGTCTAAAAACATTGTAAGTACAGAAAAATACCTGTTGATCTGCCAGAAATCTAGTGAACTCCTAACTTTCTGTAGTGAGTTCCCAATGCTGCATCTAATGCACTGAAATCCCAAGCACAGGTATTTGTGCTCCAGAATATGAATACTTACCAGCTCTCCTGGATTTACCAGGACAGTCCTGCTTTTTATCCACTCGGTCACACCACAGGGTTGTGTCTCGGGAATGAGCTGCATATGATTTGCATACGATTGAGCAACTGGATTATATCAATGATCCACAGGATTTACATATAAATAATGCATATGCAAATCATGCTTTTCATTGATACACATGTTCTGTGGCTTATTCATCTCCTTGTGGCAGAGGGGTGGGACAGTACCTCCCTAGAGGGGCGAAGCTTGGTCCTGGTTCGGCGCTGGAGAAGAAGCAGTGAAGAAACTGATGGGAGATGCTGCTCTCGTCCACACTGTTCAGACTGTGCAACAACACTGTCAGGGCCACCTGTAGAAATCAGGGGGCCCCGTACAGCCTACTTGTTCTTATTATGGGAAATCTTCCTGTATATACTGTACACAGAGCCGGATTTACTCTCTCTGCTGCCCCAAGGCCGGTTCCTCAATGCGCCCCCCTACGCGCCAACCCCCCCTCCTCCTCCATGGAGAACGGCAGACCTGTAGGCTGCATACAATGTCGCCAAGATCACTTGTACAAAACACACAGTGGTTTCACCGCTCTACATTTAGCTCTGCTTGCCCAAAGCAGGGCTAAATGTGGAAAACAACTACCCACCCGGACATCGGGAGATAGAAATTCCAGACACCTACTCCCTGCTGCCCCAAGTTGGCCTTGTGGGAAATCCAGCCCTGACTGTACAGTATTTAAAAGTAAATCCTACAATAGGTTGCCTCTTGTAAAGCCACACCCATTTTATATGAATGACCGTCCCTATTTAAAGTACAGTCTCTACCTATAATGGCTTTCTGGATGCACAGCAAAAAAGTGTCCCTGGATTACTCAAGTCTCAGCTTTCTAATAAAGGGTTAATTTAACCTAAAGAGTAGCAGGCATCTGTAACAAATAGATGAGATGGCAAATTCAGGTGTAAATACTAAATAGGTGTAATCCTAAAACACATTTTATATGAACATGCCATTAATACTGTTCACGGGTATGTAAAAGTCCTTTAAAAGCTGTGTATAAAATATTTGCTGTTTAAGCAACTGATGTGTGATCTATGTTAGCTGCCATTTCAGATTACGGAAGGATCACAGTAGGCAGTATTCTTGTGCTACTGGAGAATAATTCAGCTGTGTGTGGGAAAATATTACTTTTCATTGTACCACTTCCATTAACATGGTAATCTTTGTGTTTATTTTGCAGCTAATGACTGGCTCATGTTTGTTGTTTCCAGTATTTAAGAGCATATTGTGCCAAATTCATGCTGCAGTGACAGGAGGATACATCTCTGGTTCTCACTCACTGGCGTTCATCAACTGTCCAAATGACCAGATCGCTAAAGACATTGCCAGGTAAAATAACACAGAAAATACATATCCGGAGAACTTGGCTGGTAATTGGCCACTAGGTAGATTGGGCTAGCAGCAGTTACATAGGTAAATAGAGTGTTATATCAGAATACCATTTTAATGACTTCTATATGAGTTAATGAAGCCTGGAATTTCACTAATAAATCTGATATTCCAGAAAAGCAGTATGTATGTGCTCATAAAAATGATAGACTTATTGATAACTTTAGTGAAGCTCATTTGTTCATGTCGAGGGTGAGCTAGTGAGTTATTTACCCAAGGATAAAATGAAATGCCACACAGAGAGGTAAAGGGTTGGGCAACAGAGGCAGCAGCTTAATCCACACTGTTTGTGCGGCAATGGCCAGCACAAGGGAAATCCATGTTTCTCTTCCATTCACTGAAGGGAAGAGATTGAGGATCTGGAACCACAGGGTTATTGCGCCACGTGCAGGAGATGGACGCTAGGCACAAAACAAGAAAAAAGCCTACGGGCAGCTTTTGCTGGTGGCCAACCACCCAGCTGCTGACCAGCCTCCAATTTTATGCCTAGCGTCAGGACCTACAAATCTTCACTAGGATTCTTTTTTCCTTGTTTTCTGCAATTGTTTAGTGGGTCTTCCCCCTGCGGGGGGCAAGTTGTGCTGGAGGCCTTGTTGGGGGTCCAGGCTGCCTTCGGACCACAGTGCTCCGCACTGTCTGCACCGCGGTCATGTCTGCGTGCTGGGTCCGCGCCACTCTAACTGCAGACGAATACACTAACTTAGTCCATGGCTGCATTCGGGAGAAGGGAGGAGCAGCCACCATCTTTGTTTTGGGCTGTCGCCCTTTGCTGGGGGCTCATCACTCCCGCCCACGTGCTGAGGTGGAGGATCTCTCTAGGAACAGAAGGACCATTCCTTTTGCCTCGTGGATGTTTATCTGGGTACAACTTGGCACTGCTACCTGGAGGGACACGTGCAGAGAGCCATTTCTGGGGCCGTGAGTACTCTGGGTCACTTCCCCCTGCAGTCTAGGAGGGCGGCTGCTGTCATGGAATGCAGAGAGAAGGTTCCGGTGGTGGTCTGTGAGGGGTGCGGGCTTTCCTGTGTGGATTCTTCCCACTCCCCCTATGTGCTACCTGTATGCCTGCGTCGCTGTCCCAGTCGCCTGTAGCACCTTCAGCTCCGCTTTTGGGACTGCTAGTATGGCAGGTATTGCACTTTCTTTTGAGGCGTTTGCGTATGCCAGGGATGGTATTGTTTCACACATTGAACGCACCTTGTCTCAGAAGTCCGTGAAAAAGTGTCCGCTTCCGTCACCTCTCCTGCTCCCTCAGAGGAGTCCAAAATGATGGAGGAGGTCTCGGTGGCGTTGGACCAACTTGCTTCTGTGGATTCCATGCCAGATAGGTCTGGCAGTGAGGATGAGATGTTGGCGTTGCTCATTATTTAGGAGCAGGAGTTGGTAACTGCCCTTATCCGTTCGGTAGGGAAACGCTGAAAATTGAGGATGTTCCCAGCTCTTCTTGCGTGCCTCCTGTTTAATTTGGGACACATAAGCTTCAGCATTTTTACGCACATCTCCTACTTTGATGATTTTATCTAGAAGGAGTGGCAGCGTCCCACCAAGTTCTTCTCAGTGCCTAAATGTTTTTCTGTTCATTACACCTTTTGAGGAGTCCTTTATTACCAAAAAACACATCATGTCTGGTCAGGTGCAAGACTTTAGCCAATTAGGGCTTCAGAAGGCGCATTGCCTTATGGGGTGCTCGGGGGGCGTATAGCTGGCATTATTGCGTCACATGGGCGATATTCTGTTGCAAGCCGAGTCTCACCCCTCATTTTGTACTACTCTGCCAGATCCCTGTGGTTCCAGATCTTCGATCTCTTTGCTGTGTCCTTCAATGAACGGTAGAGAAAATAAGATTTTTGTACTCATCCTTTTCTCTGCGGTCATTGAAAGAACACAGCACCAACCCTATGTGTGTGGAGAAGTTTTCTCCTTACTTCTTGTTACTCACGGGAGGCTGGTCAGCAGGTAGGGAATTGGCCACCAGCAGAGGCTGCCCCTAGCCTGTTTTTTTGTTTTGTGTCTAGCATCCTTCTCCTGCAGGTGACGCTATAACCCAGTGGCTTCAGATCTTCAATCTTTCTGCTGTGTCCTTCAATGAACGCAGAGAAAAGGAGTTTACGGGGAGTCTTACTTTTATAACTTTTTATAGACCATTGCATCGTAGATCAGGAAAATACATGAAGTATGACTATAGCAATACAATTCTTCAATTTTTCTAATTTCCTTAGGGGCATTCTGGAGAAGAAACTGGCAGCCAGTGTGAATATTATGCCAAAAAGCTCATCACTGTAAGTGAATTTAGTGTATTCAACCATCAATAATTCACACACCAATTCTCATGTCACAAACAGCAAGTCCATTGTAAACATTTATAAAGATGGCAGATGTAGCTATTGTCTAAGTGGCTATTTAATGGTAGAACACTATGACAGAGCAGAGTACACATGTTATAAGAGAAGAAAATCTAAAAAAGTTAAATTATTTAAAGTAGACCTTGCATAGACACCCTTTCCCATGTAAAAAGAATTAAGCTAAGCTTTAGGAGAAAGTTGAAAAAAAAAAAATACTTACCGGCATCTCCGGCATCTGCCTGTAGCACTTAGTGAGGATAACATGCCTGGGCCTACTCTCAGGATCCTGGGAAAGCTGAGGATCCCTAATCTCACAAGAAGATTGTCCAGGACAGTGCAGGAATGTCTTCTTGTAAGATCTGAGATGCTCAGCTTTACCAGGATCTCGCTTAAAGACCTCTGACTCCACCCTAAACATGGGGTGTAGGTAAGTACATTTTTCACGTTT
>NW_017308895.1:6134-6644 GCF_000935625.1 Nanorana parkeri | reverse complement strand
CATATATCATAGGGGATCAGGGTCAAGGATAAGCGGACCTTACATTTTCATCCAAGGTTCACTTTAAAGTACAACTAAAGACTCTTGTATAACATTTTAAACAAATACCAAATGTTAGTATGTGGTGCACAGGCGTCATAAATTAAACAAAAAACTTTCTTTACCTTCCCTGACTGAGCCAAATCCTCCTTTATTTGTTTCTCTCACACTCCCCCTCCTAGACAGTGCAGCCAGGGGCGTATCTGCCACGAGGCAACAAGGCGTTTGCCTGGAGCGGCAGATTCGCTGAGAGCGGCACCCCGAGTGCTACTCACCTGGATGGGATGACGCGGACGTCGGCCTGGAGAGTGGACGGCGTGTGCAGACGGCGGGCGGCGTTGATTTAAGGTGAGTCTGTAAGCCCGCGGAGCGGCGTGTCAGTCCGCGTGGGGGGGGCTGGTGCTGTCGGAAAGAAGCGCAGTGTCAGTGCGGGGGGGGGGGGCGGTTGTTCTGCTGTCGGAGAGAAGCACA
>NW_017308895.1:2363-5935 GCF_000935625.1 Nanorana parkeri | reverse complement strand
GGGGGGAGGGGGCGGCATTGCTGCCTTGCCCAGGGCAGCACCAAAGTTAAATACACCGCTGAGTGCAGCTCTCACTGGAAAGGTTTCAGCAACAGAGGCAGTAATGTCAATCAAGAAAGCAGTGGGCAGGGCAAGGTGTGGCCAGGTGATTGACAAGTGACATGCTTATAAATCAAAATCAGCAGTAACAGTGCTGATAACCACACCTCTGGCAACATTCTTTCATCCCAATGTAGTGCAAGCAGGCACAGCCTACATGACAGTGGCAACTAAATTTTGAATTCAGGAGGAGGGCAACATCGTTGCCACACCATAACAGGAAGCTGCATTAGGTGGACTTCCCTGCCAGGTTCAACAGGGGTTTGTGGGACTTTGCATGGGGGGACTAAGAGAAAACTGTAAGTACAGGTGTACCTATAATTAAGTACTGCAGTACATATTTTCTTTACTGGGAGGCTATAGTTCTACTTTATGTATTCTATAAGCCCTCATTCACACAACTAACAGCCAGCCCATACAGACCTGTGCTGCGTGCACGGCCGTATTGGGCCGCTCCCGGGAAGGACAGGTGCTGAGTGTGATTTGCACGTAGCAGCCTGTTCTCTATGGAAGTATGCGGCCATACGCCGCCGTACGCTCACCCGAACTGCACGCGGGTGTGGTTGTCCCTGCTCGGACTCAGACATGATCCATCCTGTCTGCGTACGGGTAAGGTCAACAGCACCCACACGGCCGTGCAGTTCGGGTGAGCGTACGGCCGCATACTCCCATAGAGAAGAACAGGCTGCTGCATACAAATCACACTCAGCACCTGTCCTTCCCGGGAGCGGCTCAATACGGCCGTGCATGCAGCACGGATCTGTACGGGCCAGCTGTTAGTCGTGCGAATGAGGGCTAAATGTTAAGTTTATTGTTTTAAATGTCACATTTGTCTTAAATGGGTTTTTATCATTCAAAGTGGAGCACCAACCAAAACTTTTTTTCTAGTTGTGGGTGGAAAAAGGAACAGTTACAACCTCTTTCAGGTATTGGGCAAGTCTGCAACATATATTTATATGTCCTCCATCATTGTCCCTATTCATCAATCTATCACCCCATCATTAAAATCACTCATAAATACCTTTATTTGTTTTATATTATTCTTAGTCACATAAAAAAGAAATCAAAATATTTATCCAGCCCTTCCTGTATGATCATTGGGAAAGGAAGTGCAGAGAATCTCTGCAGGTGGAACACATACAGCAATAATAACCTATTAAAGGGTCTAACCCTTCCTCACTCCATTCAAAGTTTGAAAATGAATGAATGTGAAGCATAACATAATAATTATTTAGTAAGTGTTCCATATAGCCAGGTGGTTTTAAATATATACACTTTACTGTCTATTTCACAGGTACATATGGAAAGGAGAAATAGAAGAATCTACTGAGGTACTTTTGGTAAGTGTTTCTCAGCTGTTCACAGATATCAGCTGTAATGCTCCCTGGCACAATTTGTGTTTTATGTTTTTTTTTCTTTGTTCTTTTTTAGCGAGTTGAATTCTGTGTTCTCTTCAAACACTCATTCACGTGCCTGGGAACCAATCTAAAAAAAGAACTTTCTCTGCACATGATTGGACATTTTGAAGAAAACCCAGGCTGACTCCACAAAGATTTAAAATGACACCTTTAGCAAATTAGCATCTTATAGAGGAACTGAACTCTGGAAGTTGTGCCCAAAAGAGGAAGGCAGAGGGAAAGGGTTAGTCATAAGTATTGCTTGTGATCTCCCTGCTGATTATCTTTTCCTCATTACTCACTTACCGTGCCTTGTTCTGTACTATGTCTCCGTGCAAAGGAAGCTATCCTTGGTAGAGGTAGGGTTTTGTTTCTAATGCCAGAGCCTACAGCAAAGGAAAAGTGAGTAGCACAGTAGTGGCATCATCAAATCTCATTTCATATTTCTTGAGACTAGCAGTCAGAGGCAGCAGTACCTTAGATCTCACACTTTAGATATACACCTATGAGACTGTATGTACAGTATTGAATAGGAATATTCACATACCAGGAAGTGCATTGCTATTTTTCAGGAGAAAATCAAGACAAAGGGTACATTTTTCAGGATACTGCTTAGACACAATTTAAATTTTTAGATATTCCATATACCACACCACATCATCACTTTTTGAGTTCAGTTCCACTTTAAAGTGTATCTAAACAAAAACATTGAAAAGCGGGAATGCACCTTCATGCAGAGGAAAGCTTGTTTGAGGACTTGACGACTGAGTGCCAGGTCATGTGGGTGGACAGGGAGCCAAGCTTTAAGGGTCTCAATAAGGAGATCAGGGCCGCCGTCAGGGGGGTACGGCCGATATTGATGTAAGGGGCCCAGCCAGGCTTAAGGGCCCAGCCCGGGCACCTTACATGAGTATCGGCCGTTCAAGTGACAGGCCAGGATGTGGCCGGGCCCCCCGCAGCACCGGAGGAGGCCAGGGCCCGCATGCTCCAGACCCTCACCTGGGATGCCTCCTCCGGTGTCCCCTTGGGGTCTCTCCACTGTACATTCGTTTTTAATGATTGCCGCTGCGATTAGCGGCGGCCATCTTTAAAGCTGGCAAGCGCCCACAGGCAATATATTGAATGAAAATCATTCCCTGGTCGTCAGGTGGGGAATCAGCATGATCTGCATGTCTTGCTGATGCAGATCATACTGATCGCTCCCTTGTGGTGCCTCTGCTATCAGGCAGGGATCGATTAGTATGCCTGCATCAGCCAGAGTACAGAGCACACCGATTCTCCACTGAAGCCCAGGGATGCTGCCCCCCTTCCTGCAAAACAGGTAAGCAGGAGAGGGGGACGTTTTTTAAATAACTATTTTAATTGTTAATGTGTGTGTGTTTTTATTGTGTGTGTTTTAATGAATGTGTGTGATTTTTTTTTTTAATGAAGCTATGTGTGTGTTTTTTTAATGAGTGTGTGTGATATGTGTGTGTGATATGTGTGTGTTCCACTTCCCGCGGGTTCACGTAATTGTGCGTCATCCGCTGGAAGTGGTTATACCAAGAACACGGCTGCTCCTGAAGCCATGTTCTTGTACCGTGTTAAACAGCTGACGATTGCTGTTTAAATACAAGCGATCCGGCGTCTGTACAGGTGCTGAATCACTTGTACGGTGCAGCGCTGTGCCCCCCCTCCTCCACGGCCGCCGGTGCCACCGTCAGTTTCCTGGGCTCATCTGTCCCTCGTGTGGGCCCAGGCCGCACATGGAGGTTCTCCCCTGACAGATCGGAGGAGAGATCAGTGGCTTCTAGCTGCGGATCTCTCCTCCGATCACTGGACCCGGAAGTGATGTGCATTACATCACTTCCGGTGTCACTGTACACAGTCTCTGGCTCTTAGGGCCTGTTCAGACCACTTACAGTGCGTTCCGGCCGGAACGCACTGCATCGCAATGCAGCCGGCTCACTTTTGTGCTGGGCAGGAGGGGGCGTGGCGGGCCATTGAAGTGAATAGCGCTGTAGCCTCCGGCCGCA
This sequence comes from Nanorana parkeri, assembly GCF_000935625.1. Lineage (NCBI taxonomy): Eukaryota > Metazoa > Chordata > Amphibia > Anura > Dicroglossidae > Nanorana > Nanorana parkeri. Next base: position 2,424 of record NW_017308895.1, on the reverse strand, counting down.
ATTTGATCGCCTGCACAGGATCGCAGGGCACATTCTGCCTGCAGTGCGTTCCGGTGTTGTG
>NW_017308895.1:0-840 GCF_000935625.1 Nanorana parkeri | reverse complement strand
GGGGGGTTGGCGGGGCGATAACCGGGCGGGGTGGCCCGGCCTAAAGCCATGTAAGGGGCCCCGAAATTTCTGAAGGTTGCCCTGAAGGAGATAGAGGGAATGGAGAAACAGAAGGGAGGTTTCTTAACAGTCAGAGAGGAAAAAGACTTTGCAGTCTGTTAGCCTGTTCCTTTAAGAGTTGGTCCAAAGAGATGATGGCCCTCAAAGCCATGCAGATCAAATGATTTTAGCAGAAGGGTTCTGCAGTCTAACCATTTAGTCAAAGTGCCATACGTATGTACTGACATACCAGTTTTGGATAGAATGGGGAAGGATTACTCCTGTCCGGTTTGGGGACTCCGTTACAGAGGTCTACTCTCACTTCCTGTCCTGTGGACAATGGTTTCACCAGACAGCGAGTGAAGGAAAATTTGCAATAGAGACATTTTTATGTTTTTTTGTGTTGTTTGAATTTCCCTCACTTGCTGTCTGGGGAAACATCAGCAGGACAGAAAATGAGATTTAATATCTTTAACGGAGCTAAGAAAAAAAAGTTGTAGCGGAAATACACTTCAAATCTTTCAGGAACAAGCAATTATGTTTTTGTGTAGAGCACCCTTGTGCTGGCCATATACATTATATTATACAGGTTAAACTCAAATAATTAGAATATTGTGCAAAAGTTCATTTATTTCGCTAATGCAACTTAAAAGGTGAAACTAATATATGAGATAGACTCATTACATGCAAAGCAAGATAGTTCAGTCTGGTTCAGTAGGAATCACAATAATGGGAAAGACTGCTGACCTGATGTAACGATCGCTTAGCTGGTATAGTGTTTCAGGATCTCAGCGGCGGAGT
>NW_017308894.1:118570-126607 GCF_000935625.1 Nanorana parkeri | reverse complement strand
CCTCCGCAGTTGTGATCCACAAAACCCCAACCTCACACCAGCTGTTACAATTACCTGCTCTGACGTCTTCATTAGCTCCACCATCTGGCCGTACTCGTGCCTCCTCTGTCCTTCTACTGTTCCACTACCAGGGGTGCATGGACGAGAGGAGCAAGAGAAGGCTGTCCTCATCATTTCAGGTTCATATCAGGTATGTGACACCCTTCTTCATAAGGTAATGTAAGTAGTGAGGAATAACAGGAAATAAATGCTTCTAGTTTTTAGCAGTCTTCTATACTGTACTACACCTTTTCCCTATTGCACTTGTACTTGCCATGGTTTGCATATACTGCATACTACTTGTAAAGCACCTGTTTGCACTTTGAAATATATATCTCCATAATAGTAGTCTGCATCTGTGTCTGAATTCAGCAATCTGGTTGAACATTTGGCAATGAATGCTAAATAAATAGTTTGCATAGGTTTGTCCATTATCTTTAAATAAAGGAATAAAACACTTTTTTGGGATATGTGATGGAAGTGATGACATGTAAATAAATTGTATGTTATGCAGTAATGTTTAACACTGCTATAGTGCAAAACTAACCATACAAATGCTTTGCTGGTAAAGCCCATTTCTCCTCCTTTATAAATAGGTAAATTGCCCTAAAAATAAAACCGCTTCAAAAATAAAAACATAAAAAAAAGTTTGAAAAATGGTTGGCAAATTATGTAAACAAGGGGAATTCACCTATTCCCCAATTTTACAGCAAATTAGTCAAACATGCATTTAAACATAGGCTACTGTAAGTAAAGTTGGACAGACAGTCCTACATAAGTCTTTTACGACTCACTGCATGGGTGCAGATGGCATTGGAGAGAATTATGGTGAAATGTTGTAAACAAATGAGCTGCACAGGGTACGCTGTGGAAGTCTTCCTCGTGTAATTCAAACAACTAGAATTTGGGGGTTATAACACAAAAAGGCTAGGGAGGGTTTGTATGCTTTTAATAAAACTACTCTTGCCCTTTAAGACAGATATCCTTATTCATAGTCAATCAAATGTGCAGAGATGATACAACTGGATCAAACAGTGTGGGTCAGAGATATATGATTGTTAAAGTCAAAAATTTACAAAGTGAACATGTTTTAAAGTGATCAGTGTTAGCTAATGTAGCATTGGCCTATTAGAAATACAGCCAATGTCATTGAAACCTGCATTTTCCATTGAGGAATGGAAAGCCAGATGCTGGGCAAACTACATAACATGTGAGCTAATCAGTGAAATGCTTGTGGCATGTAGTGTATATATACATATATTGATTTGATGGGTGGTTGATCATTAACGGTAAACTGTAAATATGGTCCTTGATTATGGTTATATTCTCCTTAAATATTATATATAATTCCCCTAGAAGTTAGATAATTATGCTATTTTGCATACTAGATTGATCCTTCTATAGTAATTATTTTAAAAATGTTCTGGAGTTTAAAGTCCAAATCAAAATGATAATCTGCAGAAAGACAATAACAGCTGCACATGTCTAGTTATTGCCACAAGTTCTTGACTGCTCTAAAATAAAAAAAAAATGGAAAAACAAAAACACACACAATTCTAAAAAACACCCCCCTTCTTAAAAAAAAGTAAGAAGAGGAATCATCTCATCTGTCAGTCATATTTTGCCCTCACGTCCTCCATTATATGCTTTTCTGGACCCTCAGATGAAAATTCCACCAGTGACATTTGAGTGAGTACGGATTTACGATCGCAAGAAACGTGTCAAGTTCATTTCATTACTGGAGGAAAGTAAAAAGCAAATTTATCTATGAAAAAGCAATTACTTGTGGACTGACCGGTTCACAATAACAATATAGCAGAGATCTCTCATTCTCTTGCCCAAATCCTCAGCTAGCACAGGGATGTTTGATTTTGCTTTAAAGCAATTTTACCTTGTTTGAATTGCAGAGGCATTTAATCTTCATAAAGTAGGTTATTATAATGGAGATGGGCTTTCCTCTGTGCTTGCAAACCAGCTGAGACAAACAGTGACTAGTTATTCATTAGCACAAGATGCTGCAATGTTTAATATGCAAGGTTTCTTATCTAACCCCTCATTCTTTTAGTCCAAACATGGGGATCAGCCATCTATACATTTGTGTCCTGCATTAAGTCTATCCCTAAAGATATAAAGTAACCAAATGATCTAAAGCTCAGTCTACAAACTGACTTTCTTTTTAGTTGGCATGCTGGTGCTTTTTAATATTTTGCTCAAAATATTTCAAATATTCCTGTAGAAGTTCCATTGTGTTTTTTTTATTTCCTATCATAATCCTTGAAAGGACTGGTTTCATCAAAATGAAATAAGAAATATAAATTGTTTTTGAAAGCATGTGTAGGAAAGAACTGTGCTGCTCATAGCAACTAGTACAATATTGTCTTTAATATTTCTTGGACAAGATAGAGAAAAAATGATAAAGGGCAATAGAGAGCTTGTGTTACCAGCTCCTTGCATATGTTGAGAAAAACAACCTGTGCTTGTTTCAGACACCTATATTTTGGATACAGTGGATATGTAACACACAGGACCTAATTATATTTAATTGTGAAGCAATGTAAAGTACAGTGAAGTAAAGGCAGGTAAACATGTTTTCACTTCAAACATCCATTTATGTTCAAGGGAATTTAATAAAAGAAAACATATCCTGCACATCATTGCATGTTTGAAGTGACCAGGTTTTCTCTCCACTCTACTTTATGTTACCTTACTTAACACAGTAGTAAACCGGTTGTGTAATGCAATACCTTCAAAGGCCTGTCCAACTAAAAGTATATTTTTTTTGTATGGCAGACCACGTCATCTGCTGCGTTCTTATATTTGTGTGAGATTTAGTTTACTTGCTTCCTGTCTGATAAAACAATTTTTACGGAGACAGTGAAGGGAAATCTCCCTAATGAAGTCCGAAAGATCGGTACAAAACTAACAGGGGTTTTAGTACTTACCTACTGTACTCAAACCTAAACAACATTTTGACATATGCTTTAATGTTTTATTTGCCCCATAGGCTAGTCATTCCATGTAAATGTTTTGCGTTCAGATTTCCTTCATGCTGTGCTGTGTTTTATAATCTCTAAGTTACTTTTGAGCTATTCCATACAATTGGGTTGTAAGTTAAACAGGGGGTTAATCTTACATATTTATCAACTAGCCAATGACTGAGGAGATATGCCTAGTGGGTTAAGTCAGACAAACTGTTAGAAATTGGGTACAGTCTTTCATAAAGCTCATGGTTCCTTTACATAAAGGGAGAATAGTGGTATGTTGGGAACAGAACATGTGTTTAAAGTATATTTACCCTGTTTAACTACCTTTCCATGTAGTCTAGGGATGGAAAAGAAGGGGTGGAAAGAAGATCCAGGATGGTAGAATGTAAACATTGCAGTGGGTCATGGATGCAAAAATTTGGTAAGTATGCAGTAGAGGTAGAGGACAGTGATTTAATTAAGGTGGAAGGGTAGGTAAACAGAGTAAGTATATTTTCAAAGTGTTTGCTGTGCAGCAAGTCCTTTTAAGCAGAACAAACTTTAATATAAAAAGGAACATAAATAACAAAATGTAAACATTTCCATTTTGGGTCAAGGTGAGTTTTAAACACTATAAGATTTTTCTCAAATTGTAATCCGTACAAGAATGATCCCTTTCCAACACAGTTAAAAAATTGCAGAAATGTAACCTGGGTTACAGACACTGATTAGCAACATCTGCCTCATTCAAAGTGGCCAGTTCATTGCAAACTCTTACTGCTGTCATTTTGTTCAGGCATCCCTAGCCTTCTTTGTATATATCTCACCTACTGTATTCACTAATCTTTGCAGGATGTGTGTTTCATTTAGTGACAATTATTGTTCATAAATCTGACATATAGCAAAGGATATATTGCATTCTCCTCCAATATATTATGTTCACCCCTGCCTAAAATGTATTTGTTGCTTACTATTTTAATATTAAGATGGATCTTTTGGTATCTTTAAAAGTTTTCCTGATAAGTAACAATGTATAGCAACAGTATAATTTTCCAAAGAAAAACTGTATCTTTTATTAGTTAATTCCAGTCCTTAAACTTCAGTCAAGTGTATTTGCCTAGCTGAGATGATGTGATGAGTCTGCTGCAGACAGGTGGAAGCATTTCTTAGGCACCATGCACACTGTCCGATCAGGAGGAGATCTGTGCATGGAGCAGTACAAATCGGATGTCCCCACTGTGAGATCCGTGTCTGTCCAGTTTATTCCTCCATCTTGCAATGGAGGAAAAAAACTTGAAATGGCTGGACCCCATATTGGTCTATGGGAAATCAGATGTAAACAGAGTTGTATTTGTTTACATCAGGTTACCCCCAATTCAGCATGATCAGGTCCAGCAAGATGGAACACTTTTCTGTTTGTTTCTCCAGCCCTGGCTGGAGCCGGGGGCAACCGCATCTAAATGCACACCTGTCCGTTTAGATCGGGTTGCCCATAGATGTACACTGGCCATCCGATAGGTCCACCTAAAAACTGAAAGGGGTCTTAGTCTTCCTTCTTACAGTAATCAGACTGTAACATTGCAATTTTGCAGCAAGTGACAAGGTGAGAAGCTGCAGAAGACTGATAATCTGTCTAAGACAGTTGAAAATGCAGCCAAGAACTGCACAGGCACAACCTTACATGATCTCTGAGCCAGCATTTCAGTACAGAAAGTAGATGCTAGACCTTGATAACGGACAAAGAAAATTTTCAGTGGCGGTAATAGCAGAGGTGGGGAACCCCTGAGGACATCTCAGGGTTCTGTGAAACACACTGTTGAGACACACTGACATAGATGTTTAATATAAAAATCACAAACCTGTGCTCAGAATGAAATCATTACTGAATTCTGAAATTATTTATGGAATGCACTAAGTATAAGATTGAATTTTTAATTTAGCCTTAACAAACTGACGAGTATGTTGTTAATCTGGGTTCTAAAGCTTTCAAATGTCTACATTGCATAGTAAATTTTCTAAACATAGTGAGAAGCAATCAAAATTTTGTATATTTAGTTGTTGGTATCCACACAGTGTTAGCAGTCAATCAAGAAAGCATTAAAACTTTATAAACATGGTAATTGTCATCAAGTTTACTTGTAACTATCAGTAAATTTCCTGTCATTAGCCTTTTTACTGATTGTCTGGAAGTTTAGTGGTGGTTTCTAGTAGAGACAGGTGAATCAACCCACCAAGTCCAAAATTTTTACCTGATAGGCTAAATTACTTGCAGTGGAAACCCATGAGCTTCTGTGCAGCAGTTTGCATCACAGTGTTGTTATTTTGACACCAGCGTTACATCATAATGGCTTCATAATGCTGGGTTAGAACCCTCCTTACCTGTGACCTTCCTGCTCTGTTCCACAAAATTGTGTACCGACCAAAGAGTTGTACTTGTCATTCATTACAAGGCTACATATAAATGCATTTCAGGAGCACATGTACTGTATATTATTAATTGGTTGACATTATCATATACTTGTGCAGAAAAGAATCTGTTCTACCAGGCACATTTTTTGTTTCTCATATTGACTATCATCTTCACTCCTACACCCACCACAGTGCTACAGAGATGCTTCACCATTGTCTTTAGCCCTTTCTTTCTTCTTGAATCAGTGACATGTTAGTCACCATGTTTTGGTGCTTTTCAACATTATACTCAGTTCTTAGCACAAGAGTAGCATTCCTTAAATCACATTTATAGTTAAAATGTTGTTTGTTCACATAAGAAATTAGAAACATTTTCCATACTGCTTTTTTTATGTTCCTCATTATTACAGTTGAAAACAAATATCGAGTAGGCACCAATAATCATTAAAAAAAATTGAACAAACATTCTGAAGAAAAAAAAACTGCTTGAATAAATTTCTACTGGTGTATAGCTAGCTTAAGTTTTCATGGTCTGACCATTTTCATACAGTCAGTTCTTCCTTTTTTATGTCCACAGACACATATCAGGCACTGCACAAAAATATTTTTCTGAACTATTTCAAGCAAGATAGGTTGGGACAAGAGTTAGCAATGGGGTGGAAACCAACAGCCTAAAGATTTAAAAGAGCCTCTGTCAGGTTCTTATATCAGTCCATCATTTCCTATTATAGTGACACAGGGTGTAACAGTACCAGTGTCAATGCAACAGAAAAATAGAGGGCATTTCTCCAGTAAGCACTCTGCAATGTAGACATTAAAATGGCTGGAGTTGGGCTTTAAAGCTTTTAACAACCAAAACAAATTGCATTTCCCACGACAGTGTTTACTCTACACTTAATAATCAGGGGGTTTTGTGCTGCAATGTTTCATATTTGTACAGTATGAGTAAAAGAAAGAAAGAACTGATATAGTATTATTTTATTTGCACTCTGTGTAGGTGCTGGGTAAGAAATAATGGTTATGTTTTTGTGCAATACTGTTTTGTCAAGAGACGGTCTTGCCAAATGAAAAAATATTTTTGGTCAAAAGTAAGCTGTACAGAATAATGTATATGTCCTGCAGTGTCTCAGCTAATTTTAAACACAATTTAGCAAAGAATATTATCCACCATTAGGTATAGGCAATGATTGATGTTTCTGTCCATTGCTATTTTTATTAAAAGTATTACCTGACCCAATTAAAACCTTCTATGCTAGTCAAAGGGGGTGATTTACAAACCTAAACACACGCACGCACCAGGTGCATGTGATTTTTACACTGCAAAACGTATTTATCAACCAAAAAGTCTCTAACAGCATATTTCCACTAATGCCATATATGGGAAAATCATGCACATGATGCATATATAATGCTGCTTCACAGTTTAGACAAAAGTGGTTAGCTCATGCATTTACATTCCTGCATTCATCAACGCAAGCAATGTTTGCCTTCTTGTGCTGCATGATCTAAGATCCTTTAAAATATTCATGTTGAAGAGCAGAATTTTTCCTTTTTAAAATAAAGTATTTGGGTACATTTATGTAATATAAAATGATATATAAGCAAAGCCAGTTGTCTTCCAGTTCTCATGGCCGTATAATGGTTGCAATGCTTTTTGCGAACACTGGTTATTGTAGTCTATCATTAGCACACATCTATTCTCTAATATTTTCTGAAATACAAGATTACACAATACATTGGTCAGTTAGAGGCAAGTCCAGTTGTCTACTATGTTTTTTCGCATTGACAACTAACTTGAGGCAGAAAATGGTCACTCCTAGTTACTCCTTACTGCATAAACTATTGTACTACCTCCAGGGGAATTACTTTAAAAACAGGACACCATCATTTTATCATCCATAGAGAACAACATCTAGCAGTTGTGCTGTTAGCCATAATGGCCACAGGGCTGTTTTTAAATTCAATTGCATGCATTTAAGGTCAAACAGCAGATCTGAAGAAAATATACTTCTGACATTGATTGTGGTTTAGATCTGTGATGATATACAGTGCAAAATCAATAATTAATTTGTGTCATGGCAAACAAAACTAATTGTTTATAGATATTAGGAGAAAAAGTTATTTGGCATGAAAAAACAATTACCCTAAACTCTATTAAAGTGTACTAAAACTTAAAAAGTAAAGTTATTCGTTCCTATGTTACATTGAACTACTAAAAATATTAATTTTGCCTAAGTAGTACCTGAAAAATATATATTTTGTCTTGAATTCCCACTGAAAAGTAGCAGTGTACTTCCTGTATCTACAATTTTAAATCTGTATATCAGCAGGGTGAGGTCTCTGTGACTCTGACTGCTAGTTTTACAAGGTTTGGAGTGAGATTAAGTGATGTCAGTACTGTGCTTCTCAATGTTCTTCTATCTGGAGAGAAAGTTGTACGTGAGGACATGTAGACAAACATCTCACTGCTTCTTTTTTATTTATTTTGTGAATCTGTGCTCTCAGAACCTCTCCTGCTACTGCTTGATTATCCCATTGTCAGATATCAATATCCCAGTCCCTCCTCCCCACAGATGGGAGAAAAAGAGGAGGGAGGGGGGAAAAATGTTTAATTTATATATATATA
>NW_017308894.1:96486-118545 GCF_000935625.1 Nanorana parkeri | reverse complement strand
CAAACACAGACACAAAATCAATATGAATAGTAGTGTTGGAGATACAACTATGTATAAAAACCTTATATCAAATACAGGCATATCCAAAATCATAGTCAACCAGACAATAATATTTATAGAAGAAACCTAAATAAAATGTACATTATCATCCATATAATGCATAGTGGAAAAATAGTTACATTGAATACCATAGAAGTATACAAATATCTGCACAAGCAAGATTCTGTGGAGACAAATGAGTACACCATAGCAAGATACAATGAAGCAAAATACTACCACTGAGCACAGTATTGTGCTCAGATGCAGCATAACATCTGGTGACTCTCCTGCCAATTAAATAATTTCATCAGGACATTATTTAACACTCCAGATAGTCCATGGCCCAGTCATAGAAAGGCTTTAAAACTGAGCATCTTGTTTAAAGTGTGAATGCATTGGACCCAATTTACTCTAATCTGCAAGATCTATATTGCAGTCTACTTATATAATCAGTAACATATATATTTATATGCAGTTTTAGTCTGTAAATATAGACACATGTCTAAAATTGATATATGCATTGAGCAATACATTTCATTTGGATGGCCCTTGGATGTTCCCTTGGGTGTTATCTGCTCATAAATTCAAGCTCCGTTTTTAAAGAGTCCAGACTATTCTGTTGCCTAGGCTGTTGAGAGAGTGCTCAATCACTTTCTGGATGCCTGATTATGCTGCACCCGGGTTCCTTTGTATAGCTGGGGATTTTATAATGGTACATTTGACTAGCACTTCAGTGTGATTATGGTACCGGTACCCTTTACTGATTGCTTGATTGATGCATACAGGAAGGAGTGGTTTGTGGATGGCTGACAATGTTGTCAATTGCATTTTATGTTGGGAAGGGGTTTGCAGTCTTCATGTGATACATTTTACATTGATTACATTGATACATAAAGAATGTTTGTTTTTCATACATCTTTTCATTAGATTAGCCCTTTTTTCTTTGGGTGTACTCTGCAGATTAGCCTTTATCCAGCAAACACCACTCTTTCTCTTGTTTGGAGGAATATTTCCTAAAATCAGACAACAGAAATTTTGTTACTATGCTATGTCTAACCATTGCAACCCTACTTTGAGGGGATGACATTGTGGCACAAATAACATTATAGAAAAATGGTGTAAAGCAATGGTGAACAAGCAGTAAGGGTAAGATTTGGGGGTACTGACTTATAATATAATTACCAGACCCTGGCAGCAAACTTTGTCCCCAGATGCCACCATCCATAATAACTTCTCCTTTGCAAGGAATGACTCATATACACAACTTTTGAGCAGCTTTACTTTTGCAACATATCATTGCTAGGGAAAATAACAATTGCTGTGTAATACACAAGCAGATCACAAATACCCAGTTTTTATGAAGTAAAGTCTCTCTACAGTATGAAAGCATACCGTGAAAGCATAAAGTGGACGCACATTACAAATATTACTTTGGGTCAGTCTCAGCCCTCTCTCCATGCTGGTGTCTAAAAGTTTAGTTAGAACCTTCATATACTTACCTATTATCCAGAGTGGTCACTTTTCATGTTGGAACATCCACTAATTCCATACTATATCCAGATTCAGAGCCTATATGACCAGGAAAGCTTTTATCTGGGTCACAGGTATGTATTTAGGAATCCTATTAAGTTTTCATATTAATGATAAGTAAATAGGGTAGGTAGGGCGCTAAAATAGATGTTTTGAATTTAGATCAGCTTTAGGCACCTAACTTTAATGTAACAGACTTAAAAATGAGAGGGATAATGTGTCACATCAGTCCTTTAAACAGAATATTTGTTGACAGAGAATTTGCGTTTCTGTCAACCCAGTTCTTAGATTTACACAGCCCTATCACATAGCATAGCCAGTCAGATAACATCACTTTCTCTGCTAACATTATAGACTATAGAAGAATATAGTTGTGTCCCCTCTTCACCCCAAGCCTGATGACTGAACCAGTGGCGTAACCTGCGAGCGGCCGCCCGATGACAGCTGGGTGAATGTGTCAGAGACAGGGAGCCAGGGGCTTCGTTTAGCGGGGGTCGTGACGACGCCCCCCCCTCAGTCCTGCGCCCGGGGCAAGTGCCCCCGCCCCTCCCCCGGTTGTTACGCCACTGGACTGAACGGCAAAAGAGCAGCAGCAGGCTGATAAGTTCATCTCTTTGCTCATTCTACTGTCTCTTCCCATCAGCATGTTTCATGTCATTGGAATTTATAGGTCTGTCCCCCTCTCTCCCAATCTAAGTGCTACTAAATAGTCAATTGCAGGAGGCTGATACCAGTCAGACTCAGGCATTTACACTGGTTGCATTAACTATACATTAAAGAGTTATTAAAGAGGAACTTTCCCCCTATCTTAAAAATTACAAGAATTTTCTCTTTGGAAATGTTTTGTAATGGTATTATACAAACAGACACTTATCCATTCTACACACAGTAGCCATTTTCACTAAGCACAGTGAAAACAGTTCTTGGTGACAGTGCACATTATCTAAGGGGGAAATTCCTTTCCCATAAGATATTGTGATATTTTGCAGTTTACACATGAGATTTCTAAGGAAGGCATCTTCATCTAAGGATGCATCTCAAGATACATCTGTGAGGCCAGGGCTACATCACCAGTGCCTCACTCAGGCAGTGGAAAACAGTAATTATAAGTAAAAGCTACAATTGTTTAACAAATGAGTATAAGAGGATTTCATATCAGCATGCAAAGTTGTATGCTGATTTGATTTTTAGCAAAAGGGGGTAAAGGTCCAATTTAATGACAATCTAGCTGCATTCATTTGTCTCTTTTATATCTGTTTGGAGTTGAACTTTAAGATCACAAAGTGGTAGAAATATAATACTAACTTTGGTATTCCGTAGCAGTGCAGTGTAAGGACAGAAGTACTGTAATAGGAGCCCTTTGTGTATAAAAGATTTGTAATTTTATCTTGCATAATTTGTGCCATGCTTAAAAGCATTTTACTACTTTCCTTAAATAGATACTAAACTCTCTGATGACTTGCCTGTAATACTCTGACAAATTACACTACATAATTACGTTCAAGGGTTATCACATCAGGATTGCCCTTAGCCCTTTTTGAGAGATGTGTTCTGCCTCTGCTGTTTAGGGATAGTTTAGTCCTTCTTTGGGCTGCAGGAAAGTGACAGAGCATCTAAGCCTTAGGCACTGGCATGTTGAAGGTTTAACCCACAGCACGTAAGGTGATGTATGTAAGAGGAAATTAGGACACCAAAGTTAACCAATGTATGCTGAGACATTTAAAGGCATGTTACATTTTGTGTGGTGTAAAATCAATTAACTACCTCAGAGTCTGTATTTGGGGAAATGCCATTGGCTTGAACATAGAGCAGTGTATTCCTGGCTAATACTAGCTTGCCCCTTGTTTCATTAGTTTTTTCTGCATGCAAGATTGCAGAGGTGAAGTACTATTTCATTACAAAGAGATCATGCTTATTTATTTTACATAGATACCTTGTAAATGTGCAGCCAGAGAGGTGTGTGGTTAAAAATGTATAAAGAGGATTATTGCTGAAAACCTATTATTCAAGGTTATCCGTGGACTCAATCACAGATCTGCTATGTTATGCTGCCATCTCTAATGAAAGCTAATGTCTGTCTGGTTTCCATGGTTTACTGTATATAATTGCTCTTTGCTTTGTGTGAAATTAGATGAGAAGTCCAGTAAATTCCTAAAATGTTCTGCTTTTTCCCTCATTTTAAGGTTTTTGCATTATGAGACACTGTTAAATAGTAATAGCAGATCATCAGCAGACAAAAAGAGCATTTAGAGAATGTTAGGACCACAATTAGCAACTACTCTCAATGGTTATAAAAGCAACATTTTCAGCATGCTATTGATTGATATTCCACAAATGTACTTAAACTGCATGCTTTAAACACTATTCCCCTGCTGCTCAGGGTTGTGTTCTTTTTATTCTTTTGTTATGCAAAAGTATTTTCCATCTCCACATATTGTACATATGTAGCAAGTTCATAAAACGTTTTTTTTCTATTTCCTGTCAGTTGGAAGAAATGTTCATACCACTGTTTTGGTAATGTCTAAAAGGATTACATTCACACTCTCTCAACCGCCTTTATAGGAAAAAAATATTCATTGCATAACCCTCCAGCTCCTCTCCCTGGCTCCGTGAACTACAATCTCCTTCCCCTCAAGTGCCATCTTACCTACTCTAATTGTGACAGCTTCCTGCATTGTTTTGTTCTCAGCAAGTGCAAATCTGGCACAGTACTGCCTGGACCTGTGGACTAATGTCCAATAGACTTGAATGGAACATTGCTCCAGCAGTATGGGTATGTCTTATTAGTTAGATTATCACTAGCACAGATATTCAGTGATTTTAGGAGTGCATGTAGCCAAAATAGAGAAAGAAAGAAAGTCCACATAGATACTGTATGTTGGATGACTTTTCAATATATTGCATGAGCATCAAGCACTCACATAAGCAAGCACAATGTCATTCAGAATTCAGAATTTTAGAGATCACAAACCTTTAAAGATGATGCCAGGCTAATTTAGATATGTGCGAAGCTAACTGATCTTATCTTACAACAACAATTTACACAGAGAGATAATTTTTTTCCTGTGAGTATTGCAATGAGATGTCAAAAGGAAAATAAAGCTTTCTTAAAAGTAAACTTTGACTTTGAGCTTGACCACTCCTCAGTTACGTAAACATTGCAATTATGAACTATGATTAGCGTTTGAAGTCTTTATCAATTTTTTGGGGATGTAAATGTCTGTGGGCTCTGCAAATTATGTAAACATTGTGTTGAGAAAAATTACAGGAACAGGTATTTTTTTCTAATTTTCCTTTATTTCTACCAAAATAATACCAAAAAAGTGTCCAATCTGCTACCTGAAATCCTATCTGTCTCAAATACATGAAGATAGACTACAAAATATAAGTTCTAAGGTGCAGAATCAACACATCTTCAAAAAGAAAAATACATTCTTGGACTGTTGAAAGAGGAAAAAAGCTCACAGACTTAAAAATTATGCCAAGGCAAAATTTTAAAAAAAGGCATTTGTTGGAAACAGGCACATGAATCTAGTGCAAGCACTGACATTTGCAGTGCAGAAGCGCACTGAGGCTGGAGTGCCCAGTCTGGATACCCGCAAGTTTTAAGGGTGTTTGAATTCCTTCGTCTCAGTTCTGGTGGGTATTTTCTCTGCCCTGATGACTCCCAGTTTGTGGTCTAAAGGGTGGTGGGAGTCAAATAGCAGGTACTGGTCCATGTGTGTTGGTTTTCGATAGACTTCTATTGCCAACCTCCTTCCCTCTTTCACTGTTACTAAACAATCCAAAAAAGCTAGTTTGTTGTTTTGCATATCTTCCCGCGTAAACTTGATGTTATGATCCACTGAGTTGAGTTGATATGGTCAGTGAAAGCCTATAACTCTTGTTTGTGAATCTTAACCCAAGTGTCATCCACATACCTAAACCAATGACTGGGTGTAATTCCCTTGAAGGTGGCCAGGGCCTTGCTTTCTACTTCCTCCATGTACAGGTTGACTTATTTTTTACAGATATACCATGACCTGAATGAATGAGAACCTTCACAGACATATATAAAAGAAACTTTACACAACAAATTATTCCATCAAAATACAAACATCTTTTTATCACAATACAGACATTGTATTTGATACAAAATGGGTTATGTCAGCATCTCTGGCACCTTTGTTTGCATTCAGCTGGGAAATCTCCCGGCTGGCAGCTGCCTTCGGCCCGGCCGACTTCGGGAGCTGTACGAGCTATAGTGATTAGCCCGTACAGCAGCTCTTCAGTTCTAGTGAACCGAAGGGGTCCTGGGGCTGAAGGTAGCCAAAGGATTTATGTTTTACTATATTAAGGAAATATTACTGAAAATTCAAAAAAACTGTTTTGTTTGCATTATGTTTTCACACATATGCGCACCCGACGCATGTTTGCACGCGTGTATGTATTGGTGAAACTTTTTTTAAAAATTGTGTTTTTTTTTATTCTTTTTTATGTGTGAATTACATTTTTTTTGCAACTTCAATTTGTTTTCCCTTTTTTTCCACTTAACTTTATTGTTATAACAAAGGAGGCTAAGAATCCCCCTATGTGATATCAAAGAGGATGTGACAGGTCCTCTTTATGGAGACATCAGGGGTCTCCAAGACCCCTAATGTCACCTGGGGACCCCCAAAGAAGCTGATGAGAAAGATCTGCTTCATCAGCTTCTCTCCAGCTCCTGAAGCCGGAGAGTGACCGCAGAATGCAGATGCAGAAGTGATGTAATATACATCACTTGCGCATTCTGACACTGTAGAGGGGGCCAGAGGGAGATTGTGTACTGATCTCCCTGTGATCCCCTGTCACAGAGCCACCATGCTGGTCCTGGGATTGCAGCGGGTCTGGCATGACTTTTAGGGGGAACCCCACCATTTTTTTCTTTAAAAAAAAAAATGTGGTCCCCCTTAACATTTCTACCAGACCTAAAGGGTATAGTATTGTTTGGGAAGGGGACGCACACACTTTTTTTTTCTTTTTAAATGTAATTTTTCACAAATGTCATTTTTGCTGCAGCAGGTTCTATACATTGTACAGATGTGCCACTTTACAGGCAGTTTAAGGGAACTGCCAGGCACGATATTTAAAGGAATTTTTTATTTTTATTGTTTCACTCTAAGTGATGTTAATATCACTGCTCCTTTAAAAATTGTATTTTTTAAAAGTGTTTTTTTAATTGATACATGTTCCCCAGGGCAGTACCCAAGTCCCCATACACTTTTTATGGCCAATAAATTACATATAAGCCTTCAAAGTGGAGTCAATTAATTTTCAAAGTTCTATCCCCTTAGACTTGCATTAAGTTAGAGTTTGAACTTTTTCCATGTTATAAAGTTCGAATTTGAACCGAACAGCGTGGTGTTCGGCCCATCACTACTTGCAAGCACTCGTTGGTCAGTGCAGTCAGGTGACCGCGCTGGCCAATGAGAAGCGCTTCTTAGCACAGTCAAATACAGTTTTGGTTAAAATTATTTTTTGTATCAGGAGAAGTATAATAATGGATTCAGTTACAGTTGTTCATAATTATAAAGAAACTGCCCTAAAACCCATTAGTCTGCATTGTTTTAGAAAAATGTCACATGTCCCTTTAAGAAAAAGTATCAGCAAATACCTGAGGGAAAGTACTTTTACTTGGTCTTGAAAAAGTGGTATCGGGACATCCCTAATAATATTTATATTAAAAATGATTTGCTAACACTGCACTAAGCACTACTAACAGAAGTTAATGCTCACATTCTGTATTTTAAACAGTTTAGGGGCCTAGACACAGAATAGGCAGCACAGTGGTTTACTGGTGTGTTCTATTTTTCAGCACTAGAGTCTCCTATTTGAATTGTGGCCAGGACACTATCTGTATGAGATTTGCATGTTCTCCTTGTGCTTTTATGGTGTTTCCTAGTAACCCACCAGTTTCCTCTCACATTCCAAGGACATGCTGGTAGGTTAATTGGCTCCTATCTAACTTAGCCCTAGAATATGTATGTATGCGAGATAGGGGCTTTAGATGGTAAGCTTCTTGAGGGCAGGGACTGATGTGCATGTACTGTATGTAATACACTGTGTAAATTGTTGGTTCTGTATAAAACCCCTAATAAATAAATGGAAATCAAAATACTTTTGCAGATTATGAGGGGTTAAAACACTCCTGCATTACATTAAATGCAGAATACGGCAGCTGCAATACACAAGGTAATTTGCAGGTACCGCTGAAAAGGACATTTCTGGGTGAGAACAACACAGACATTGCAGGTCAGTGAAGGGTTAGGAACATATAATCGTTGAAATAGGCTTGCAGTGGGTGAAACAGATATAGCATTCAGCTGGCCAGTACGTACATGGCCTATGTTTTATTGATAATTTCACACAGCACTCTGTTGTTAAAATGAGTTTTCTGATGTGACCTCTAAGTCTTAAAAATCCATTCTAAACAAATACAAAAGTTTGGCAAGTGTTAAACTTTTTTTTCTTTTGATCAAGGCCTGTTAAAACATTAAAATGCTAAAACAATTTTATCTTTGTTTACCATTAGGTGCTTAGGCATTATGATTAACATCATACTTATATAGCAAAATGGCAGTTTGCCTTGTGGCAAAATATCAGAACTTGCAAAGTATTATCATTAATGCCTGGCAGTTTTTAATGGACTACAACCAATTAAGTCACATGTAAGAATTCCCTTACCATGCAGGTAATGTAGTTATTCAGACAGTGAGGGAAATTTCTAAGTGCCATTTATTGTAAGAATCCCCACATTCATCAACATACATTATAAATATAAATAGCAATAACAAATAAATAAAAATACACAGTAAACTACAATTTTCTACAAGACTGCAAAGCTGAGCAAGCCCTATATAAACTGAATACTGCAATCCACAATAACATACTATAAAGTGCTATTGTGCTCAGTAATGATAGCAATACCAAAGTCCTTAATCCATAATCCATAGAACTACAGGGCACACTATATAAAAAGTCCTATAATCTAAAGTGCTAGTGTGCTCTTTTCTTCACTTGTTTACACATGCTCCCAAAGAAATCACCATAACTGTGCACAGGTACCTCAGAATTGGACAGCCACTCACCAATTCATGTACCTCCACACTATAGAAAGGTAAATGTTCTTTATTTTACTCCTTTGTTCTCTCATCAGCTTGCAGGATTGGTCATTTCAACTCCCCATTACAGAGAGATTGTGATCACCAGTATCCATTTATGCTACCAATGTTGTTTGTTTGTTTTAGTGGGGTTGGGGGGATAGAGTTCAACTGACCTCCAAGGTTGGGGGTTTGAGGTTTTTAAAATGCTACTAACCACAAATAATTGTGGTTTTGTTTTGGTTTCTTTTTTGGGATGGGGGTTTAGTGCCACTGACCACCAATGGTTCTGGGATTGTTTTTGGAAGAGGGTTTCATTGCAATACAAATAATTCCTCCAGGGAACTTTCTTTAATTACGGAAGACTTGGCAAAAAAAATTAGGTCACCTTAGGTTGTCCAGTTTTCAAAAAGGGGTAATTTTGGGGTAGTTTATACTGTCCTGGCATTAGTTAATACAGTTTAGAAAATAAGTGAACATTTTTGGTCTTTTTCTGTTTATATAGTAAAAAATAGACAAACCAGTGGTTATTAAATACCACAAAAAGAAAGCTCTACATTTCTCAAAAAAAATATACAAATAATTTGGGCACACTGTTGCATTCCAAGTAATTGTCAGTCAAACTATCACAACACTGAAAACTGGAAAATGGCCTGGTTAGCATGGGGTGTGTCATGCTGGTATAGAGCTGGTTAATAAGTGGAGGTGATTGTATTCAGATTACATAGGATTAAGTGGCTTAATTCCTAAAAAGGTTGTGCCTCAACTTACAATTCTTCTGTAAATACAGCAATGACCACTGATATGGAAAAAAGTGATATGTCAAATTGTAAAAACTTTTGGGACTACACACTACCACTCCCCTCCCAAACAAACAAAAAGAGAAAACTTTAAGTGCAACTGAAGCCAAAACTTTGTTTTTGTTTTAGATAGAGTGGAGAGGGATTAGAACACCTGTCAAGTTTGTGTTCATATCACTGAAAGTGAAAATAAATGAAAATCCCACATTTTGGGTTGTCACCAGAACAATAGATGGGAAATCTTCCTATTTGAACACTAATTCCGGGATAGCTTCCCAGTTTCTTCCCAGTCCCTCTGCCGATTGCTATGGTTCTTGTAATGGGCCTCACTAGGGTTGTATAGGTTCTTGTGGGCCCTCACCAGATGGATGAAAGTCTCCACATCCAGCATGGAGATGCCTGCATCCTCCATTTTGTTCACAGGCCTTAGGTTGCTAGGAGATGGCTGCAAAACACACAAAAAAATATGCTAAAACACTTGTGTCTGACATTGTTAATGCTATGTGCTCAAAATTTTTTAATTCTGCCTGAACAAACAGCAACATGATGCTTAGGTGAGAATGGGCCCTATTTAATATAGTGATAATCTTCATGTCGTCCATTGTTGCACTTCAGTAAATGTACAATGAATCACCCCGATGTGAATGGGAGCTAATTCAGGGCTGTTGGGGGAGGGTTGTGGCTGTGAAAGGCAGGGTCTAGTATGTTTGGAGAATATAGTGACATGCATAAAAAGCAGATAAAGGAGGATTCAAGCCCTGTGTGAGCAAGCTCAAAATGAGTGATGCACTAGTTTATAATACACCTGCTCAATTTATAATACACCTGCTCAGGTCTTTGGAATACTGAAGGAAGTAGCAAAGCAATCCTATTGATCTGTGATTGGCTTAGCAACCAACCTGGAGGTCTCAAACAGTCCTTTACCACTACAAATGAGCAAACCCCCATAAGCTTTGTTTGTGTCAGAACTTATGGGGATCTCAATGGGTGACTGTATGTCAGACAGAAGGAGGGGCAGTTTGATTTCTTTGGGCACAGGCCTCTTCTGTGGGGGAACTGATGCCAGTCTACTTGGAAAAGTGAACTAGTAAGTCGTCCTTTGGACCACTTTTTAAAACATTACTAACGCTCACTAATAATCAAATATTCATCCAGCAAAGTAACGGACTTCACTCCAACTCTGTTTTGCCATTATTGATCCTTAGTTGCTACTAGATACAGAAGTATTTTATTAAACCATCGATGTTGATTTTTCTGCCTTTCCTGCTCTAAGTTCCTACATTTCTTGTATACCTACAAATCCATGACCCCTGTAGACAGGTTGGTTTGATGTTGCCCCATACAAATTAGCATATATTCTGTATTCTTTACTTAAAGTTCCAATCCTATTCTAGCTCTTAAGGCCCCAGTTACAAAGATTTTTGCACATATTAGCATGGTCAACAATTATGTGTCATGATTTGTGCATTAAGTAGTAAAGTATGTCACCAGCACAACGTGGTTAAATCTTCAAGAAGTGATCATTTTATTTGTCACGCCTGATGAAGGGACTCTGAGTGGCCCTGAAACGTTGCTATGTGACATGATGTGTGTGCATCAATAAAATAATCACTTCTTGAAGATTTAACCATGGTGTGCTGGTGACATACTTTACTACTTGAATTTGAAGTGGCGCAATCCTCAGTCACTACAGCACCCAGAGCAATGGACATACCAGTAAGGGGTGCGGTAGGACTCTCCTGCATGATTGTGCATTAGTGCCCAGCTTCAGCCACAGCTTTTTGGGGGGAAAGATTGGAAAAGGTATTAAACTCCTGTCAGTACATTATTATGGTTTGTATCCTAATTGGGGGGATTTCTCCTCACTTCTTTTTGAAAGAAAAAGTGATAGGACATCTCTCCAGTGAGGACACAAACTGCAACACAGCACAGTTTCCGGCAAAATAGAGAAGGTCCTCTGTTGGAATTGTATTATTAAACGGGCCTTTCTTTCCCACTGAAAACAGCTCCCCTAATTTCTTGATGTCACAGACTGTCAGGGAGACAGGAATTGAGGTGAAATCTCCCCAGCAAGATCACAGAAAGCAATATAAAGTTGAAAAAAGTAATTTTTTAAAAGTATAGCTACATCAAAGCTGCACAAAAATAGCATTGCAAATTGTGCTGTGGTTGATGTTAAGCATGTGGTGCTGTAGGGGAATTATTTAACAGAGGCTTTAAATACTCCTAATCATTGATCACTGTGACATGCTTCTTTTTGTATATACATTTGACATTTTTTTTATTATAATTATTTTTTGTGATTATTTGTTCATATTGGATCCTTGGTTACCTTAAAAGTTTGCTACATGTATTTGTACATTATTGGTGTTTCAAATTATGGGATGTGCTACCCTGTTAAGGTTATGCTACCCGTCAATAGTTATATTGTAATCAAAACTGCATTCTACGCAGCAGAACTGAATAACTAAGCTGATAACAATCAATATTGTTGAGCATGTTGAGGCAATGCAAGTTTGGTCATGTGATCTAAAATTTGCTTTACATCAAAAAATATTGATAGCCAAGGACAGTAAAGTGGCAGTGTTGGTTTCCTCCCCTGGAATGGGGGTCCTATTATAGCTGCAATTTCTACAACCTTTGTTCCTGATCCACTTCTTGCATGACTTATATTTTTTTATTTTTTGCAGTATTTATTACAGCATAAGCCACACTTACAGCAAGTGGAGATGTTTGACTATATTGATTTTTATTAAAGTAATGGTTATATTCTTCTCCTTTAAATGTTTACTTATGATGGAACAAGTCCAAGTCATAATGTCTGAATGTGACAAGAAAAACAAACTTAAAACTAAGAAGAAGTAATTGAGGAGCTCCTTGAGGCAACTCCATTTAAATGAATATTAAACAAAAGAATGCTGGGGGAAATTTCTGAAGGGTTGACAGATTAAACCTTGATGGCACTTAAGAGAAATAGTATTCTCCTTGAAATATAGCTATTAAACGGATTACGTTTGAAGAGAGGCCTGTTACTGAACCGCATTATCTAAAGTATTAGAAAGCTTTTTATTCTTTGATCAGAGGTAATGGAAACTCTGCAACAATTCAGGTGCTTTCTATTACATTGTTTTATGTTTTTGTAAAGACTTCAAAATCAAGTATCAAATGTCAGGGAAACTCTATACTTAGAGTTTATGTTGCATTGATTTTATTTTAAATGTATATTTAGTTGTGTAAAGTATTGTTCAATGCAATATCCACGTGAAATCACATTTTAAGAGGTAACATGATAATCTTCCATTAGAGAAATTGAGGATAGTCTAATGTAATATGACTTAGTGTAAGAAATATAGTAATCTACAAAAGCTACATGAATCATTAGTGCTGCCAAGGATGTAGGACAAGCATGAACAAGCTGCTAATTAATTAACTATATTATGTAAGTCATGCAATAAAATGACAAGTGATGGACAGAATTTGAGTAATAGCACATATAAAGGTGATTTGTATGAAAAATGTGCAATGCACACAGAGCAACAAATATGAGTTCATGTTTCATTTTTTAAGATACATTGTCACCTTGGTTACTCAGAACAAGGTGCAGTTGCTGTGTAATGTCCACTATCCATTATCTTCAAATTCACCTCTGCATTGCTTTCTGTATCAGAGGGAGTGGTGACATAATTTCTGTGTCATGTGACAGTACTGGGGTCTAGTGATTGTCTGCTAGGACAAGCACTGTATCATGAGAGGAGGTTACATGCTCCCCCATACCCAGAAGCACTGATTTGTTTGCATAGGCAGCCACAGAAGAAAAAACAGCAGGACTGTGCTGGATATGTGTTTATAAAGTGGGCTTCAAACATAAATTGTGACTTTTTCCTGAATGGACAATGAGACAGTGTGGTTGATAAACTGGCTATGGACACAGATAATTATTTTTTCAAAATGTATGATGTATTTCATGATGCGTTCTCCTCTCTGGTCTCAACTGCACTGGTGCTTCAGAGAAACACGTATGAACAGGTCTTCTTTTTGTATCAGTGTTAGTCATAATGATGATATGGTGGGCATTGACCCGAACACAGCTTGGTTACAAATGGATCTCAATATTGAAAATACAATTGCTTACTTATTGCTTACGTATTTGAAAATTCATGCTCCGTTACCATTGCATAAATATATCTATTGCTTGAAAAGACAACTCCTCTGTCATTAAAATTGCCTTAGATCACTGCTCGGCACCACTCTCTTTTTTTAAGTCAACAGTGCCCATCAAAAAGCAACCCTTTCACCTGTGACATGTCTTACCAAACCATACAGTATATGTGCTAGATTGTGGATGGGGAATGTGCTCCCATTGCACTAAGCGTCTCCTTACCTAAGCTCCTGAACAGTTCCCAGGCCTGTAAGCTGGGGTCTAGCAAGGCTGTCCGGGGAGCTGCAGGAGATAGAGGTGGCTTTAGATGGGGGAGGGAAAGCTGCAGCTATAGAAATGAGGAGCTTAGACAATCAAAACCCCTGTAAGTGTCACATTTCCTAGTACTTTTAAAACCAAATTTCTCCATGAAGAAGACATGTTTTGAAATAACAAGCATGTGTTAGTAAGTGCTTTTTTTTGTAATACTACATTTAACCTAAAATGTTAAAGTTGGTGACAGGATCTCCTTAACTTAGTAAGACACAAAATCATAATTATAACATCCCTTCAAAAGCAAGTCAGCAATGGCAGCTCCAAAATGTATACCCCAACAGGTATTTAAGGACATACAGACATAAATTATTCTGAGTGTCTGATTAAAGTAGAACTTAAAAACCAAAATACAAGGTCCACCTATTACCTACTCCATACCATCATAATAAAAAAAATGCTAAGATAAAGTAAAAACAAAATAAAAAATGTGGAACAAAAAAGGTTCAAAATACACATATGGTGAATTTGCTTAAGTGAAAATAATGTACTATACTCTATAAGGATTTGGGATCCTTAGCTTGTTCCAAGGTTCTGGGACAAGGCCCAGTGAAATCATCCTCCCCTACAGGAAGCCTCCAGAAGTTTGGTGTGATAGGTATTTTTTAACTTTATCATTCTGATTTTTTTCACTTTAGTTTAGCATTATTAAAATACTAGAACAAATGGACAAGCGCACTGCCAGGGAATGCAAGCTAGTTGAAGAAAGGTATAGGGGCAGAGGATGCAGTGTGCAAGCTCTATGAGAAACAGAGAGAGGAGCCCTGTGGTAAACAATGAAAAAAAACTGTGTATTGAGAGCGCTCCTGCAAGGGCTCAGCTAGCCAGTCTGAGTCGTTGCGGCCGAGAACACTGTGTGTCCAAAGTGCTGTCTGCAGTCGGCTATGTGTCAGGTGGCTCGGGAGGCTGAGCGGCAATGTGGAAAGGAACGAACGCCGACAGGAGTAGTGAGATTGTGATGGAGCAGTAGAAAGCGATGTGTGCGGGGTTGGTAGCTACGCGTTTCGAGGCGGGGCCTCTTTGTCAAGGTCAGAAAAACGGGGAGAATGGAAGTGGGGGAAAACTCTTGGTCTTTAAATCTGACAGCTGGGCGGAGTCAGCACCAATCATGCTTTTCTGATAGGTGGAGCTGTAGAGGGGGGAGGGTGTGGGTATATGCCTCCTCGATTTAACAGGCAGCATATTACAGTCATCGGAGACACATACAGAACACGTCTTTGTTATTACTACTATCCTGAGCTCTATGCAGAGTTGTCAGGAGCACCTAAAAGCTTAATGTGTGTATTCAGAGGTCAACAATAAAAATAAAGGTGTATGTATAAAACTAAATAAGAGACATTACAGAATTTATTTAAGACTAGAGTAGTTGTGTATATAAATACTTACCGTATTTTGCGGTCCATAAGACGCACCGGACCAAAGGATGCAGGGAGGTCCGGCGCGCCTTATGGAGCCCTCGACAGACTGTAGCTTCTGTCACAGCTTCTATGACAGAAGCTGTGACAGAAGCTGCAGTTAGTGACCACTGAGACAGGTGGCGCTGTGATTACAGCGGCACGGTCTCAGTGATCACACAGGGCAGATGAAGAATGTCCGTTCTTCGTCTGCTCTATGGTGATCTCGATCGTTGCCGCTGCTCGGTTTTAATACGAGTGATCTCATTAGATCACTCGTATTAAACGAGCAGTGGCTCCTACTGCTGAACTCGATCGCCGCCGCCGCTGCTCGGCTTTAATACGAGTGATCTCATTAGATCACTCGTATTAAACGAGCAGTGGCTCCTACTACTCGCCCGGCGCCCGAATCTGCATGTCTCGGGCGTCGGGATTCGCTCCATAAAACGCAGGCACATAAGTGCGTCTTATGGAGCGAAAAATACGGTAATTGAATTTTAAAAAGCTATTTGGAGAGATAAAAAGCGTCTAATATTGATACAACATCAAATACTAGGGGTAATTAAAAACCTCACCCATCAAATGTGATCTGGTGGGAAGGGGTTAAAAGCATCTTGATTAGATGTATGACATATTCTAAATGGTAGCAGCCAAACCCGTGTGCGTTTCATAGGATTATAAAATGGTGTTAATTTCAATTTCCTCATTGAGACCTATTGGAACCAGGGTGTTTAGCTTGTATGTCCAATAGGTCTCTCTTTTGCAGAGAAGATGGAACCGTTCTGAGGAGGATAGTTGATTTGAAATGTGTTAGATGGCGAACACTTAAAGGTCTTGGATTCTCTTGTTATGTTTAAGCGTAAAATGTCGAGGTAAGCTATGTTCTAGATCACCCTTTTCTATCAGGCGTCTGTGGTCGCCGATTCTAGACCCTAAGGGTCTTATCGTGCGACCCACATATATGAGACCGCATGGACACTTTAGACCACAGACCACATGGTCATGAGAACAAGTTAAGAATTGTTTGATGGTGTAGGGGTTCTGGAGATGGTCATGAAACATGGTTTGACCGTGCTGGATGAATTGGCAGGTCAAACATCTAGATTTTTTACACTGGAACACTCCAGTTCTATTGTCGAAGAGAAAGTGCTTAGGACAGATTTCTGGGCTTTGGAAGGATCGACTAGGACCTACCATATTTTTTACACTCCTGGACTTTCTAAAATTGATAGACGGATTAGGCAGTAAATTGGGACCCAATTTTTGTAAAATATGCCAATATTTACGTATGACTTTTGAATGGCTGTGAAGCTGTTATTAAAGGTGGTGATGAATCAGATTTTGTTATCTTCCCTAACAGTTTGATGGTGTGTCGTGTCCGGGGCGTGATCTACTTCGCTGTAGCCGGAGAAGGCCTCCATGATAAGTTCCTCCGGATATTCCTTTTCTCTAAATTTATTGAGGAGTAATTGGCTGGATGTAACATAATCTGTATTTTGAGTGCAATTTCTCCTGAGTCTACAGAATTGGCTCTTGGGGATGTTTTTCTTCCACCTCGGATGGTGACAGCTCCTATAGTGAAGGTAGGAGTTGCCTCCGGTAGGTTTGACATGATTGCTTGTAGTGATGTCATGGCTCTTAAAGGACAGTTCAAGATCCAGAAACACCAATTTGGTGTTATTAGGACTCAAATGTGAAAGACAGCCCAAACTGGTTGCGATTGCAGCGAGCAAGGAACTCGGGCACACTCTCGGCGGGACCATCCCAAATAATCAGGATGTCGTCAATATACCTGCCGTAGAAAACTAGCCGATTGGCAAATGGGTTGTTACTCCAAATATTGAGTGCCTCCCAGTGACCCATGGTTAAGTTGGCATAACTGGGAGCAAAATTTGCCCCCAAGGCTGCCCTTGTGTCTGCAAGTGGAACCTGCCCAAAAAAGAAAAATTGTTATGTGTATAGGTAGCTGGGGGTTGCAGGCGTTCAGACTACAATACAAGAACGCCGTGCATGTCCCCCAAGCCTGTCTTTTAACGTCTGAGGAAGTGCGGGTGGGCGGAGCCGCACGTTCCGCTCGGCACTTCTGCGTTCCAGCATGGAACGCGGAAGTGCCGCACACTTGCGTCATCGCGCTGTCGCCGAGTGCGTTCCAAGCTGGAACGCATCGGCACTTGCGGCGGACGCCGCTTACAGAAGTTGATGTGTTGGAGCAGACAAAAATGAGCAAACATAAGGATGACTTTGACAAGGGCCAAGCTAGATAACTAGATCAGAACTCCAAAACTGCAGCTCTTGTGGCATGTTCCTGGGCTTCAGTGGTCAGGACCTACCAAAAGTGGTCCAAGGAAGGAAAACTGGTGAAATGGCAACAGGGTCATGGGCAGTTAAGGCTCATTGATGCACATGGGGAGGCTGGCCCATGTAGTCCGATCCGATAGAAGAGCTACTGTAGCTCAAATTGCTGAAAAAGTTAATACTGGTACCAATAGAAAGGTGTCTCAACACTACTGATTTGCAGTTTGCTGCGTATGGGGCTGCATAGCTGCAGACTGGATTATTTATTACATAGTCCCCTTGTTATAGTGCCAAAAGGAGAAAAAAAACAGAAATAGCAAAATATTAAAATTAATTAATAAAAGCATTTAAAAACTCTGCTATATACATACAGACACAAATATACATACACATATGTGGTCAGCATGCACATACATATGTAAACCCCCGTTTACATATCACACATCCCCACACAACCCAGGTAAAGAAGAATTGTTTTATGGCTATCATCTCAGTTTGGGTCTGAATTAATGGTCTGTAATGGTTTTTAATTTGTCCCCTTTTAACAATTTAACATTTTTGCTGTTTCACAAGCACACACAATTTGACCCCAGAAATATATGAAGTTTAACCTGCTTAATTTTTCCCTAATTCCTTAGTTTCCATCTCATCAACATGCTTATACATTTTTTTTATAAAACCTTTCCACTTTCATTATATACCTTATTTATGACATCATTGTGTCTCTATACTTCTCAGCAGGATGCTATACATAGTTTCCTGAGGACATCACAGCACCCTGTCTCAGTAATCCTCTCAAGAAGCCTTAGCTCTGATTCAAGCAGTGGGTGGCTCGTGAGAGGCGTTGTACAAACACCAAAAGGCCTTAATGGATGGATGTCAGTCTGGAAGAGTGGATGTTCCTAAGCAGAGTGCCCTAGGCAAAGCCCACATGTGATGCTGAGCCTCCATGATTAAAAAAACTAAAATACAATAAATGAAAGAAGCGGGGCAGGGACAGCAAGGCTGGGGAGGAAGGCCCTAGATGATGCTGGATGTCTTCCAGCCAGGAAATGAGGCATGATAGCTACTTCTACAAAACAATGACCCTCTGTGTAATGGCGATGAGGAGAGAGATGTGTTTTAGTCCAAATTAGGATTGCTGCCTTGGGTTACAAAGGTGCTCCTCCATAGAAACAGTGCAGTGAGTGATCACTATCTCCTTAGACTAGAAGGTGTGTTATTGGCAAAATCCCCAAGTGAATATAAAAAAAACTGAACAAATGCAGTCACTACATCTAAGGACTGGCAAGCTGTAATATCAATTTTGTTTTTAGGTCTACTTACACATAAAGATTCCTATCTACATACAGCATGTTGTGCAGATATTGTAAATAAACATTTACTGGGAATAAGTGCAGTGATTTTAGAGAAATTGCCTTCTCCTTTTGTTTGTTTTTTTTCTAAAGAAGCAATTGAAAATATAGGAATTTTGCCTTGCCTTGCTGCTTTGCAAAATTGATTTCTCTAAAATTATTTGATTCACATAATAGAATATTAGCATAGCTAAAAAAAACATGTGGCCATCATGGTCAGAAGCTGTAGCAGGACTAGTTCAGGCTTTTTTGTAGTGACCATATGGATATAGTTTTAGGCCACATGTATTAGCCATACCAATGAAAATTGAATTTCATGTAATATGGCTGAGGACAGATTGTATACTTTTGTAAATGGTTTTAATGCATTGACGTGCACAAATGGTTGGTTTTAGAACTAACATCTTTTTAACGGATCAGTCCACTAAAATGTAATATTTCAGTTATAGATAGAGCCTATTAATATAATCATCCTGTGACTTCTTTACCTTGAAGACTTAGGTGGAGCAATTTTCCAGCCATAATTCTTAGTGGACATGTGCACCAGCAAAAAAATTGTCTAGTTTTGTTTCGTTTTGAAACAAAACAAAAAAAAATTTGTTTAGTTTAGTTTCGTTTTTCGTATTCGTATTATGGACGAAATTCGTCATTGGACGAATTTCGCTGCAGCATCCGAATCTCAGAATTTCTGAAAATTCATCCAAAACGAATTTTGGAACGAACCGAATCACACATGTCTAGTTCTTAGATCTGTTGCTGGCTATCTAGAAGTGTTGGGTGTTTACACTCCCCCTCTGAGTGCTTTCACTTCTCCCTTTTCATTCTTTGTAATATAAAACAAATTCAAAATCTAGTAGGGAGCATGGAATTCTCTTGTCAATCAGGAAAGCAAATCACACCACTTTATTTCGGGAGATATAACAAACTGTTAGGTGTTTCAACTCCTATCTAGCGTGTAAACAGCTTTGCATAGAATTATCCTTTAAGGACCTATGTCGATGGGCTTTGGACTATGCATTTAGCATCAGATTGAGACCTTATGAGATCATTTAATTCCTGGAATCCTTCAAAGAATAATTTTACCTGCGGATGACCTCCTTCTGACCTGCATTTGGCCTTCTAAGTTGCATTAACCTGCTTTAAGTTGCTTTTGCATTCCTACTAACTTGTACGGTGAGAAAAGCAGTTCTGAAAAAACCCTGTCAACACAGGCCCAAAGAATACATGCTTAATGGATTTCTGTTGCTTTACATTTGAATCACATTTGCAGTGTCCATGTTCACCTACCCTGGGTCACTTTAGAGATATGTAATGTCTTATGTGAACACAAATGCAGTCTCTACATTGCTGTGTTTAACTTGTATTAAAGAATAACTCTATCCTTTGATTAACTCCCTCCTCCTCAGGATCCCCCTAAATCATACACTTACTTGTCCCAATCCTCCTAGATATTCACTGTATGGTTCATTAGGGGCTGTATAGCCTCTTCATGAAATGTTTACCAACCAGGCAGTGCAAGCCCAGCAGAATCCATTGGTGGATGGCATTTCCTTAGAAATTATTGGGGCTTTTACTAGGTGTGCACAACCTATCTTGGAGATTTCTTTGAGAAGGCTGTGCAGGTCTCAATGCTCGCACTGTGACAATCTATGGTAAGTGCAGGATGGTGGGGAGGGGTGCTTGTGGTGGGAGTGTTTATTTTGTAAGCTCCTAGAGGGTAGGGACTGGAGTGAATGTAAAGTATGTAAAGCACTGCATAAATTGTCAGCACTATACATATTGGTAATAAATAAGAAATAGATAAATGAATAAATAGGAGAAGTACAGTTATGTTTTAAATGTCTTTGAATAGAACGTGCAGTGCTCATGACTATATAACACAAATTCAAATTAAACTGTACTGTGCACTGAATCTGAATTCAAAATACATATTATCTATAAAATAACCCTCAGCAAATTTGCCATTTGTAAGTGCAATGAAAATAAAGTTCATTTGTGAAACAAGTGAGGTCCAAACTCCAAAGTGCATATGCCTTTAAAATCCCCATATATTTTATTATAACCACAGCGTGTTTTTACTAGTCATTATCTTGTGACAAAGGATTGTGCCCTAAAGAATAAAATCCTAACCCTTGCATTGGGACTACCCCTGCGCTACAAGGGTTAAGTGCTCATTTTGTCTAGGGAGCTAAAACAGGGTTATACTCACCTTAACCACGATCCCAGCTGGCTCCTAGACTGCCCCCTGCAGCCTGTCTCCTACTCTTCAGTGATATAATGTCCCTTGGTATCCTCACATTCTATACACTTTATTGGAAGTGATGACTCATTGGTCTTTAGACCACTGGAATGCAGGTGGAACACGGCTGAATGGAACTAGAACCTAGCCTCAGACTACCACATTTTATGAAATTACTGTTTCCAAACCAATAAGAGTAGATTGGATTTGACAAATAAAGAAACATTTCCATTAAGTATTTAAGTACAACTGAGCTGAACAAAGGAACATGATTACACTTTTTCCAGTTACTAGTTCAGAGAGAACTGCAAATTGTACAACATAACTCAAAATAATAAAAAATAAAGTTCAATTACAAATCATTTTACTAGCACTAGTTATGGGCAAAAACACTTAAGGAACATATTTGGAAAGCAGTGAATATAACACAAAAAATAACATTTTCTAAAGGTGAATCTTCCTGGTGCATATGTTTGAAATGACTGACCGATTCTCACCAGAGAATGTTTGGTGAAAGTTACAAAATAATTGTTTTATCAATATATCCTTTAAAGTGGGACTTTCTTTTTAGTTTTAAAGTGAAGAGAGGTCAGTACCTTTGCTATCTGCAGTACTGTAATTAATGTGTCATATTTCCT
The DNA here is from genome assembly GCF_000935625.1 of Nanorana parkeri. Lineage (NCBI taxonomy): Eukaryota > Metazoa > Chordata > Amphibia > Anura > Dicroglossidae > Nanorana > Nanorana parkeri. The sequence goes on along the minus strand of NW_017308894.1, from coordinate 96,666 downwards.
ATTTGTATGATTTAGAAAAAAACTAAATATTTAAAATGTGTATTTTCCAGTCCTGACCATGCTAACAAAAACCATAAAGTATACACAATATATATTCCCTTTAACATTATAACTAACAGATGTTTTAAATATTGCTTTCTTTAATAGAATGCTGTTGCATTTGAAAGCTAACCAATATAT
>NW_017308894.1:71072-96077 GCF_000935625.1 Nanorana parkeri | reverse complement strand
ATATATATATATATATATATAATAGATCATACAGTATATATGATTGACTATGATCTTCTTATACACTGAAAGCCTAAAGCAGCATATGTTTTCTGGATACAGTACATTGCTTTTGTATATGATATCTGTATCTACACTGTTTATTGATGGATGGATGGATGGATGGGTGGATAGACAGACAGACAGATAGATAGATAGATAGATAGATAGATAGATAGATAGATAGATTGATGTAGACAGATAACAGTTCTATAAGTTCCAGGCTCACAACATACACTGCCTCCCTCTGCCATACATAACGAATCTGGTTGGCATAATGAAAATGATTTATTGGTGTAAAAACATACAGGGTAGGTTCATACAAAAATGTAATTTCATCAGGAGTAACAATTGAGTCCATATTTTCAAGTTCTGTTAATACTGGGTATATTGCTTTTCCCATAAATATTCCCAAGTATGATGAATCCAATACAGGTAGCAAGGTAGATTGACCGGTAATATTCCCTGCACTGACATTCCATCACAAAAGCACCATTTATGCATTCACAAGCTTGCATTATGACAACTTAATTACCTAAACATTATTTATTTAATCACAAACATGCATAAGATAAAGATGTGTTTTTAAATGAATTGCAGTCTACATAGTATGATATATTTGCAATATTGTTTCTGTCCCAGATATACACAATAGTTACCTTATATAACTGTACTCTAATCAGGATGAAAATGGCAATCTAGTAGTCCTTATCCACAAAAAAAATCTTTAACCACAGCAAACTAGGATGGGGAGGAGCTGTCCGGCATTTCAGCAGAGAAAACACAGTGCTGGAACTTGAATATTCAGTCTTATTTGCAGACTGTGCAACTCTTGGCTTATTAATCATAAGCCAAGATACAACATCTAGTTACTATAAATTAAAACCACATTCCGTGCTGTGAGTTAAAAATACAACTTATTACACTACCAGCTGTAGAAATATATCATGCAATGTATATAATAATGTATATAACTTATAAAACAGTGCTCAGTGCAATCCAAAGACAATAAGGTGTTTAAATAGTGCTAATAAATAAATAAAAATTCCAGGCCAAATAAAGTGCAAACTAGGGGAGCTCAAAAGTATCGGTACATGTACTTGTACTTGTACCGTTTACTGTACTTGGTATCTGTGCAACTCTAGTGCAAACATGATAAAAAGGTTCAATAAAGCGCAATATAGTCATTCAATTAATTCATCCCAAAGTGCTCTGAAGAAATTTAAATGGAAAAAAAAGACACATGATTTTCAATCTTCCATCAAGTAAAAAGCAACATCAGGTAATGTATAGGCAAATGACACCTTCTTCCACCATACAAGATCTCCCTCAACAAACTCACCAGATTATTGTAACCAGCTAGCTAAATCACATGGCAAAAATTTGTAATGTCACTCCTCCTTTTAGTATCTCTGATCACAGGCTCTGGGGCATATCACTCTAAACAGAAGCATATCATAGAGTAACACCATTTATTGAAAATGGCATCAAGCATAAAAACACTTATAGAAGTGGTAGTCCACCCAGAACTGAGAATATGATAGCATACGTCTGCATAGGGAAAAAGTGCACCACTCGCTACAGGTCTCTACATAGTGACTGTACCTGCTCCTCTGGTAAGTGATGACTTCACTCCTGGTGCATTATATTCTATGGTAAGAGATATTACCCTAAACCATTTGTGACCAGAACTAATACTGAAAAAGTAGGTACAGGTAGAACTATTCAGTTATAATTCTGTTTACATAGTAAGAAGGCATAACTGTGAAAAAAGCCTCTTAACATGAATTATTATATAAACTACCTCACGTCCGCCGAACGTAGGGAAACAGCCAGACGGGAGCCTTTTGGATGCGGGTGGGCATCTTGAAAAGTCCTTTGTGCCCACACCCACGGGAAACTGTCAACATTTGAAACAGCCATAGATGGATGTTTATATGCAAGCAGTCCGGCATCTGTAAAGATGCCAGATCGCTTGTATGTGGTACCTTCGTGTGCACCCCCTCTCCTTACCTCTCCTCCTCCTCTGCCGCCACCGCTGCAGCGATCCAAGGCTCCCTGTGCTCTGTGCCCGATCCGGGACCAGCATTGTGGTTCTGTGCAGGGAGATCAGTACATGCCCTCCCTCCGCCCTCCTCTCCCTTCAATCTCCTCCCTGTTCTGTAAATACAGGAAGTGATGTTCATTACATCACTTCTGCATACAGCTGTCACTCTCCGGCTAAAGAAGCTGGAGAGAAGCTGCTGAAGCAGATCTCTGTTTTATCAGCTTCCTTGGGGGTCCCTAGGTGACATTAGGTATCTTAGGGACCCCTGATGTCTCTATAAAGAGAACCTGTCACTGTAATTTGATCTCACATAGGCATCTTCTTGGCCCTCTATGGGATAACAATAAAGTGTAAAAGAAAAATAGTCACAAAAAATAAAATTTAAACTGAAGAAGCCTGAAGAAGAGACCAGACGGTCTTGAAATGTCGCTAAAGTTATGTGACACTTTGATGGTCAATAAAAAATATTGACTGCAAAAGTTCATGGAGTGCAAGTGACTTTCTACCAGTTATAGTTTCTGACATGCAGAGGCATCTGTTGAACCAAAGGGCTGCTGTATGGCTGCTGCACGGGTGTAAGGTCTCCGGCGGTTTGCGGTCCAGCCTGGAGCGCAGCGCCTGTATAACCATGACGGCGAGCACGGCGTGCGCTCCAGTCTGGAACGCAGCGGCCGCCGGGACGTCTAGTGGCTCCGCCCACCCGCGTACTGGCCAATAAATACGGCCCAGGAGCTGTACAGGGTGTTCCACTAATGGAGTGCGCACCCTGTCAGCTCCATTAACCTCGAGGATCTAAAACCTTTGTCGGCCGGCTTCTCTACCACCACGGAGGACTCTCCACCTTCTCACCAACAGCTCCCCCACTGCAGGCTCTTACAAGGACTTCAAACCACAAGTATCTGTACACTAGTACTGGCTACTGACTAGCTGTGGATTGGAAGGAGGGAGCTGTCGGTGGTGACTGCTGGTACTGCAGTACCATACTTAGCCTGGCTGTTCACACAATTGACTGTTGTTCTATATGAAGCTATCCTATTCATTTCAATACAAGGGACTGTCTATAATACTGGATTGTTGAATTACTTTCCATATGTTACATGGAACTTCCACTCCTACATATCTGACCATACTATATTATCCTGAGTGTAGGCCAATCTGATCAGAGCAACTATCACGTGTTGTACTCACTCGAGTACTTACCCACTATCCAGGCCACTTCCTTAATACTCAGTGAATAACTCTAACTACCATAGCACCCCCTTATTGATCCCGTGCACTAATTACTATTTATCTTTTGTTTATTAACTGCGGTATATGATGTTGATAACCCCAAACTCTCCGCCTAAGATTGAGAGTGCCGCCTGGGGTTCAAACTGAACAGCCGCAAAAGGACAATCACCACCTTTCACATTATTATTAGTAGTTGATGTCAAGGGACTCCGCAGTTGAGATCCTAGCAACCCAACTCGGTGCGTTACAACGGGCTATTGACAATAGCCTGTACAGCAGCCGAAGGCAGCCGAGCCGAAGGCATATGCTTTGGATCGACTGAGCCGAAGTGACATCTGAAGCGTGGAGAAAGGTCGGCTGAAGCCAATCGATCTCCACGCAAATGACTGCTGGGCGTAGCCAGCCGTGATCTCACGTCTCGATCCGCCCAGTTGTAATGACAGATCAGCGTCCCCAAATGACCTGGGGACACTTATCTGTTTTTAAACAATAACAACTGGGTGGAGCTGGCCGTGACACGGCTGGCTCCGCCCAGTTTTTATTCATTGGCCAGGACATGCAGGAAACTTTGGCAGGTGCCGGCCAATAGGAAATAGTTGGGTGGAGCTAGCTGTAACCGCTAGCTCTGCCCAATTGTTTTTCTTTTGCTGGCATCTGTCAGATGCTTTATTATGAGGCGGGAGTCCGTTGCATGCGTGCATGCATGGGTGGGCGTCCAGCGGGTTTTTTCTCATTCTTTTCTTTAAAATATTTTTAATTATTTTCTTATTTTCCTATTTGTTTACATTTTTTAAATAATTTTTCACCTTTTTTTTCCATTCTTGTCACTTATTTTCTATTCTGCTCGGTACCTTAGAGGTACCGAGCAGAATAGCCGAGACGAATGCTGCTCGACGGCATTCAGCTATTCACTCACTGCCTTTCGGCCCCAATGAGAATAGGGGCAAATGGCAACAAGTGAACTACCGGAGCTTCAGCTCAGTCGAACTCCTTCTGCACTTCGGCTCAGATTGACTCTCAAATTGACTCTGCTGGGGATTCAGCCAAGTAGAACCCATTACTTACCAGGTGAATATTCAATTAATCTGGGGTACTAGTAAACTGGTAAATAGTCACAGGATCAATTCTCCTGTTCACCTGGGTGACCTCCTGAGATGCCCCTTGTGTGTAATCAGAGCACCTAAAAAAAGAATGTATCCAACTTTTTAAATAAACTACAGAGAGTGGAGGTTTTACCCCATATTCCCTTTGGAATATTAAAAACAGGATCCACGTTGGTCAGACGGTGGGCATAAAATGGGGAGCTTACGTGTAGCTACATTGCTTAGTTATGATGAACAAAGCAGTTGTAGTGGTCATAGTTAGGATGTGTCAGGTAGCCCTAAATCAGGGGTGCCCACAATTTTTTGTGTTAAGATCTACTTTTCAAATACTACAGCTACATGAGATCTACCAACGAGAAAAAAACCTCCCTCGCTCTCTCTCTGCTGGCTGTCTCTCCTCGCTCTCCTGGCTGTATATCCTTGCTCGCTCTCATGGCTGTCCTTCCTCGTTTTCTCTCCTGGCTGTCTCTCTTCACTCTCCTGGCTGTCTCTCCCTGTGCTCTCTCCTGGCTCACCTTGCTGTATTTTGCAAACACTGCAGTGCAGCAGGCTGTGTAAACTAATATTCTTTGATGTACTACATAGCACATCAACCATCAGTATCCACCAGAAAGGTGTCAGGGAGCTTGGCTCAGCAGACTCAGGCTAATAGGTAATCATGTGTGCACAGCTAAATAAATATACCAAAATGGAACAAAGGTGCCACCATTCACGCCCTTCGTGATCTACCAGAATCAGCTTTGAGAGCTACTGGTAGATCACGATTTACCTGATGGGCACCCCTGCCCTAAATGATATAAGAATCCAGAGCATTACTGATCTCCCAGCAGTTACACAAAACTTTCATACTGGTTTGGTTGGGAACACACCTTACACTCCTTCTATGTATTTACACAACATTAGAGATGAGTGCTGTTCAAGTAATTGTTATCACTCAGGCTATTTGATTTTCTTTACATTTGCAAGCCCAGAAGCGTATAGCAAATGCAGAAAGCTTTTATTTTTTGTCTAGTAGTGATCTCTCAGATATTAAAGAAAAAGCTGATAGACATAAACCACCTGTCACATGCCCAGTCCCTTGCTGTTTCCCTTCATTCACACACTGGATGCCATCAATATTTTAGCGGGAACATTGTTTCACAATGAGTAGGACTCAGGGTCTGCATGCTTTCTTCTTGGTTTAATTTTTTTTTCTTACAGCAGAAAATAGAGAGTCAAGAAAAAAAAAAAGAGTGAATGATGTATGGTGACAGCAGCTGACAGTTAGCATGATTAATTTGCTGTTCAATGGTATGAGTCGTTGCTGGCTGCATGGGGACCAGTTTAAAGCGAGACATATGGAATCGGCTCCGCTAATCTACTCAATCATGTCATGCTTTAGCCTTACTTCTTGATATCATTTTAATTGCTGCAGTTTTCAGGCCATCTGGGGCTAAACTGGTGGCAGAACTATCTTCCCCTGTGTTTTCTGAGAAATTAAACATTATCCCCTCAAGTAGGGTAGAGGTGGCCTGTTGTACAGCACTGGGGCAGAATGTGAGAGCTGGTGAGCTAATTTTATATTTTTTTTATGCTGCGTATTTAAGCTGGCACTAGGAATGGAACAGATGAGAAAATGAAAGCAGAAAAACAATGGGCTATTCACTGAATAATATTAGCCTTGTCAGTAATGTAATGCTGATAGAGAACGGATCGGCATGCCTATATTTCTGAAAGCAAACATTTATTGTTAAATCTCTAGTTGCATAGTTCTATAATGTTTAGTTTAATAACCCTTATGAGCCTGAGGAAACATTCAGCATATTAAAGCTACAGTATGTACAGACTACAGAACATTACTTTTGTCTTCCCGAGTACCACAAGTGAAAAACAACACTCAATGGAAAACATTAAAGGGGAACACAATACTTCCCTGGTCAGTTATATACATTGCAGGGATTTTAATAAGAAATGTTGGAGATTCCTAACTACTGCCACTTAAACTTAAAGTCAAATTCTGGGTGCTTCACCATCTAAAGACCTTCTTTCCTCCCATTGAGGTCTCCCCCAGTGCAATGTAACACTTTATTTGTTCTTGCCTTTTTCTAATGTCTTTTGACCAATCATGTGGCACACTGGGTCCTCTTTGTTTTCCCAGTGGTGGTCAGACCTGAATGATGCAGAAAGCAGAGCTGAGGTGATGACAATAGCACCACTCTTTGAAGCAACATACTGGATAAAATCTTGCCCAGGGTAACCAAAAGCTCCTTCAACACAACTATATTGAATTCAGCATACTAGGTTCTTTTGAAATGGTACTAGGTACCTGCCAGTATAGCGCAGGTCATCCTCTCCTATAGTGATGGATGTTTTTGAGGTTGTGGTCAATGTGGTAACATCATACATACTTGGTGGAGACATTTATTCTTTTGGTCTATGATCTTCAGCTTCACTCAAATCTTATTTCATCACCCTTTTCAGCTTCCCAACAAACACCGGCTACCTTTTTGTTTATAGCAACCAAGCTGACTACAGCCAAAGTCTGGAAGAACATATGACACTTTGCACTCACACTTTTTTCTCAGTGTTCTGGATTGAGTGATGCTGTATCTCATTCAAGCTGGAAGACCGAGTAAATTGTGTTAAGAAAAAGAGCTACTGCAGGGAACAACATTGGATTGAATATAAGCAATGCAGCCTGAACTGTTTTTTACCAACACACCAAGGGTATATTTAATGTTCTCTGATCTAATGGTGAGATGTCATTCCTCATTTAAACATACTTTGCCTGCAGAGTTATGGAACCAGCCCTCAACACTATATAAAAACAGCTATTTTCTGGCAAGGTTTAAAACTGTGGAGGCTTATACCCTTGTCTGCTTTACATAAGATATCATATGTTGTAACCCAGCCATGGTTTTCTCTTTGCCCAGACAAATTTAATTGATATAAATCTAAAATATAGATTCATATAAAATAGGGTCATTAATTGGGATCATATGTACAAAATATAATAAACAAGGTAAAACACCCATTTTAAGTCTCTTTTTCAGCCAAAAACACAAGCCCCACCTCTTCCAACTTGCAAGGTTCACATGCACAACATTCAACAAACTTTACTAGCTTAATTAATAGAGCTTATCTAACTGTAAATATATAAAAACACTAAATATATAAAATGCCTTCAAGATGTTAGTGAGGTATATGGTTGTGTAACAAAGTCATCTGCAAAAGCTGAAAGCTTATAGTGCTGCCTCCCTGTGACCAGACCACCAAATGGTATCATTGTCCCAAATTATTTTATTGTTTTAAATATCAGAAGATTAGGTTGTCTTTTGCCATTGGACAAAAGAGGCCGGTGTGTTTGTATGTAGCCAGAGCAGGCCTACATGCAGAGTGGTAGCTTCCTAAAAAACATTAGAGCTTCAGCATAGTAATAATCAAAAATCACTGCGCTGGGAATGAGTGACTCGAAATCTAAATAACTAAATAGACCAGCAGCAACTTTGTGTATAAGTGAGTCTATTATGTGGCAAATAAGTTGCGCTCGGTCTAGTTGTGAATGGATGTGAAAGTGCTCTCTCAAAACCCAAAGGGGGGAGATCACCTTCAGATAACAAAATAAATTTTAAATATAAAGTAGATGTCTCCACTAGTGATAGTGAACTAATGTTTGAAGATGCAGAACTCAACCCGGTGGTACTCGAGTGTATTGTATGTGTGTCGTGGGTCTTAACTGGCTAAACAAATCAGTTATATTGAAAACATCCGTAAAGGCATAATCATAAAGCAATAATATGTGAGAAAACAGTGAATAAAAGCACCTATATATAAAATCCAATAAACAGTTAAACAACAAGTGATACCTTTCCTATACATTTGCCACAGGGGTAGAATCCTTTGCCTTGGAAAAATGCGGAGAGTCTCTTTGGAGGGTCCAGTACATTGTGTATCAGTTTATCTTTGATGTTTGGAGCCCTTTTGTAAACTATGTGTTATCTGAAGGTGATCTCCCCCCTTTGGGTTTTGAGAGAGCACTTTCACATCCATTCACAACTAGACCGAGCGCAACTTATTTGCCACATATTAGAGCTTCAGCCCTCATGTATTTTGTTGGCAGTGTTAACAAGACTAAATGCAGAAACACTGTTTCCAAAAGGCCAATACGTGTACACGCACGCTGCCCTGTCCTCGGGATTATGTGCAAACATGCTACAGCCAGGGGTCGCGTGCATACAGGTATCCAGACATGTGGATTGCATGCGGAAGTGCATAAGGTGGTGTGTGCAAATGTGTTTGTAATGGAAATGCTGCGCGCAGACCTTAGCATGATATGTGTGTTCCAGCATACGCAAGTGCAAACTTTGGTGATTCGGGGAAAGATCTGAGGTCTAAACAGACGCCTGATGTTTCGCCTTTTAAAATAGAAAAAGAGATTGAGGACACAGAGTCCTCAATCTCTTTTTCCGCAGAATATTTACTAAATTAATGGAAATCTTTCAGTACGGAGCTTCCCATTCATTCAGAAAATACCAGTGGAAGGGGAGAAGCCTATGTACTGAGTACTACTACCCATTCAAAAACTCATGAATGAACAGGAAGTGATGTAAAGCACTTCCTGTTCATTTATAATAGGGACTCATAGTACTATGTGTCCTCAGTTATTTACAAAAATGTAAGTGATTACCTGAACACTCCAGTGTTTGTGCTGCACACAGAGGATCAGTAAATACAGTATCTCTTCTCTCCATCCTGCGCAATGTAGCCATTCACAGAGGGGAGGCACAACCTGCAACTTTTCCCCAGATCCCCGCTGCTCTCCCCCGCATGTATGGGCAGAGGCAGTGGAGATGAAGCGCTGAAGCCGCTGGGGGGGGGGATGGAGGAGGGAGCGCTGTCACTTCAGGATGGCCGAGTGGTGAGGAAAGAGAGAGCTGCCGGCTGTCAGATCCTGGCCCGAGCGGCTCTCTCCTCACCACTCGGCCATCCTGAAGTGACAGCACATATCTTTGCATGGCCCTGGATGGTGACTTCAACTCTGCTTTTGGACTTATGATTTGGTACTTCACCTGAGCTCCAGATTTACCCATGTAGGACTCCAGCCTGTGACCCTCTCTGCCCCTGCTTCAGACCATTGATTCAGCACCACATGCGTATATCAGATCCTTTTGTGTGTGGCCTCAGCTTGTAACAAGTGACTGCAGCATTCTAATCTACCCAAACTAAAAAAAAACACCTTACTACCACACACTAACACTATGGGCTTAATTTATAATTATTATACTTGTCAGCACAATCTAGCAGTGCCATTTGAATGACATCCACTGGGCTTGGTGGAAGTTTTATAAATGAAGCCCTACAGCTGCTCTTATCAGTTTAATTTGTACCAATCTTTGTCAGTAATTTGCTTGTTTAATGTAAATTTTTTTGTGTACATGTAACTTGGGCATGCTTAGTCCACTAATTTGTGTGTATGTCATAAACAGATGATTGCCAATTTTAATTTCATTATTTAAATTGTTTTGAAAACTTAAACTACATACAAGCACTTCTGCAATTGTTCTGCTGCCCCTGCATAGTTTACTTCTGCACCTGGTAACTTACACTACTAAATGCATCAACCATTGCAAGTGTGTTACTAATTCCCCATTCACACCTATGCGATTTAAAGCATCGTCATGCAGCAATGCATGACAAAGGAGTCCCATTACATTTTAAGGGACTGATCACACCTATGTCTTTCATTGCAGTGTGACTTTGTAAAAGGTGAAGATGCTTCTTTTGATGCTACATAGTGTGTTTTTAGCCCCTAGACCCCAAATGGAAGGAACAATGCATGTATCATATGTTTTAGTGCATGACAACAAACTACATACAAGCACTTCTACAATTGTTCTGCTGTCCCTGTATAGTTTTACTTCTGCACCTGGTAACTTACACTACTAAATGCATCATCCATTGCAAGTGTGTTACTAAGTCCCCATTCACACCTATGCGATTTAAAGCATCGTCATGCAGCAATGCTTGACAAAGGAATCCCATTACTCTTTATGGGACTGCTCACACCTATGTCTTTCATTGCAGTGTGACTTTGTAAAAGGTGAAGATGCTTCTTTTGATGCTACATAGTATGTTTTTAGCCCCTAGACCCCAAATGGAAGGAACCCCCCCATAACCTATACTTTATTTTCACGTTCATTGGAAAATACAAAAACGTATAACACATGAAAATGCATTAAAATGCATTAAAAATGAAAAATGAATGCATGAAAAATTCACATCAATGCATGAAATGCAATTGCACAAGTGTAAATGAAGATGAAGTAATATGTTATCTTGAAATTCCTGTACAATAAACAATAAAAAAATACACCTGCCAGAAAATAATACAGATTTCCTTAGTGGTGTGACTGCACTGATGACAGCAACATACCACAACTCCGGTTCATCTTTGTAACTACAAAAGAATATTATCACAGGTACATACAACCATTGGTATATTATATATTCTGCTAAAAATGTATCCTCTGCCATGTGCTCTCCTACACTCATGTAAGTTTGGATATGCTGAAAGGCACTGTGTTTTTATCTTTTTTTCTCCCTCCTATAAAAATACAGACTGTGTCATAAGCTAAAAACACAGAGAGAAAGAAATGAGGCAAAGAAAAGAATAGAAAATCAACTTAGATGATAATAAGAAGCATCAATGAGAAAAGGTTAAAGGTTTTCTAATATCCCAGTTAGATTCCCTAGATCAAGGTCAGTCCATTTACCTCCAAACGGTGCTAATATACAGTAATTCATAATTAATTCCTCTAGTGTTCACACCAAGCTATTTTTGGCTTGCCAGGTTCTTGTACCTAGTTAACTTAACTTCTGTCCTTACTTGCAAACTGCTCATTAGCTTGCTCTCAAATAAATTTATTGTCTGCAAAAGCTATGTGATACTATAGGTATATCAGTATTTTCTAGGGAAGAGGCTACGTTACATACTTCTTATGCTGATGACATTTCAGCAACTATTTGACATTTTAAAAATGTAAATGCATACACATCTTTCTCATATTCCTCCATCATCTTAATAATGTTCGGAGATGTAATATATCTTTTAAGCTGTAGATGGCAGTGTAGTGCAATGTTACTCTCTATGTTCATGTTTATCTATGATATACAGGAAGCTGTTCTTTTTCTATCGATCTTTTTCCTCACAATGCTGTATTCATATGTAATAGTATCAGTATCTATGCCGATACTGAGTATTTGGGCGAGTACTTGTACTTGCCCAAATGCTCCCGATTTTTATCCTGATACTGGAACTTCAAGCAACAGAGTTGCTTTGATTAATCATGTCTGGTATTCTTGAACTGAGAGTATGATTTTTAAGCTACTAATAGAAATGGGATGACAGCTGCCTGATCTATGACAATAATTTCCACAAAAGGACTATGGCCCCACCAAATAGCTAAGCAGTGTTCTCTAGTTTTTATTTTCCATGAATGTATGCATAAGCTAAATATTTCTGCCCAGGCGCATTAACATCCTATAGAGATGTTCAACTGAACTTTAAAGTCTATGGCCAGACTTAGAAAAGGTATCTATTAGACAAGCATAAGCATAATTAGTAAGTAACTGCCTTTGTTTGTTAACCAGCCTATGGTAGTTTTGGATGAGCCCTGCCGTTTATTGGTTGACCTACCTCTTTATTCCCTCCTTAAGTCATGAGCTAAAGGTAGAATTTGCAGTGAAAATCAGCAGAAATTAGGTTAAAAAAGATTACCGATCTAGCAATCACATAGGGACATGACGGTTTCAACCATGTCTATCTGAAAGAAGGATTTGCTGGAGTTATTTTATGTCCCAGTTACCCTGGGAATACTTTGTAACACCTAAGGATTACTCTTTTATAAAAGGCTAATTTTGATATTTCTTCTCAAAATGCTTACTTATGTTCCAAATCTAGGGAACAAATTAACTGTCATAAACAGCAAGCTTCTTTTTCAGCAAATGTGGTATTGCACATTTAAATGTTAATGTTGATTGTGATGATGGTTTTACTATAAGTTGACCACAAACATCAGTTTTTTTGTACGTGTTATGCACATAATAAATATACTGTGGCAAACCATGCAACATAAATACAGTCTAAAGAGAAAGACATATGTGTGAACATATTCTGTTTGGAGCAAACATTTTTTTCTGAATACTTAATTTAATTATTTCCTCTCCTTTTAACAATCAGCTTTTAGTCAGGCTATTCCTGATAACTCTGAAAATGGGTTACAACAATCTATATTTACAAGTCACCATTCAAATAATCAGAAATTGGAATTACTAAAAGAAGCTCATAATAAAACAGAAATATGTTAATATCAAGATAAAGAAAGGGATTTGTCTTAGTAGATTAAGAAGATTAAGCAACATCTAGATAGTCTTGAGCTAGCTGGGTTTAGCTTCTGATTGTCAAAGCTGGCTCTCTATTCTTCTAAGACACCAGATTAAAGCCCATTTCAAGGTCAGGTCGACCTATCATTGTGAAGCATGGGGGAGATTTATTGGTCTGTAACATACATATATGCATTTGATCTATCTCTTTACCAACACCTGAGAGAGGCATGAAACTGAGTTAAAAGAGGAAAAAATCATTAATTATAAATATATCTTCTAATATATGAAAGATGTTCATATGTTTAGGTTTCCAGACAGAAATAACATTGTACATTACAAATATAAACCATATTTTTTTATGCACAAATTTTAGAGATTTATGAAGAGTGTGTGTTCACACACACACACTGTATATATTTGTGCAGTTCATTGGAAGGGACTGAAAACAATGGGCTGTTGCCTACTTACTATTGATATGTGATTGTGTATGTGAAGGATGTTCCTACATCACCTTTTGCTATTTAATTTGAAAACACCCCCCTTCCAAGGTTTGCAAAAACTTGTCCCTTCAGCGGTTGATAACTATAGATCACTCCTCTCCACATCAACAATGCATGCACATAGCAGCACTGGTTATCAGTTGAGCCACATTTGAATTTGAGAAGGAATTGTAAGAAGTAGAGTGGTCACACATAGAGCAATTATATTTCTAGATTAGCTGTAGTGTTGAAAAATCTACTAAATAGCAGCTCTCTGTCACAAAGTAGCTGTCAAGGACCCTCCAACAGTAAAAAAGTTGTTTGGGTTTCATTATTGCATGTTACAAGTACTGAACTCGGCTTCCAGGACTCTAAGCCTAGAATTATTCCACTATTGGCAACTGAGCAACTAGATGGCATGCTGGGAAGGGAAGGCAACTCAAGGCAGGACAAAGGTACTGACAAAGGTACTGGTCTTGGTCTTGTTTTAATAAATGATGAAATCCATTGTTTCCTAATTCATCTTATTATATTTTTATTTTGTGAAAACCTGCCTTCAAGTTGTCTCAAAATCACAACTACTGCAGCCATGTTAGGTTGGACTGTTTCCAAAATGAAGCCTTAGCACATAAATGATCAAGTTACATATTTTTATAACATTGTGTAATATTTTTACTATAACATTAGTAGACAAGACTAAGGGGTTTATTCACTAAGCTGCCGTAGACAGCCGAGTGAATGACTGACTTAAAGCGAAGTGAGCCGAATGCTGTTCGGCTATTCACTTCAGGCAGGTACGGCTGATTTCAGCCGTATATCGGCTGAAATCAGCCATACATCGGGTGGCTTCGGGTCGGCCGAACATGCTCAGCATGTTCGACCGACCCGAAGTGCAGAAGGAGTTTGTCTCAGCCGATCCAACATCTGGATTGGCTAAGCCGAACCTCCGGCAGGCTACTCGCTGCTGTTCTGTTCTATTCTTATAGATGCCGAACAGCAGTGAGTGAATAGCCAAATGCCGCTGAGAAGCATTCGGCTCGGCTGTTTTGCTCGGTCCCTCTGTGGTACCGAGCAGAACAGAAAAATAGTTTAAAAAGTAGGAAAAAATAAATAGAAAACGATTGTGTGGAGCTAGCAATGACAGCTAGCTCCACCCAACAGTGTTCTATTGGCCGGCGGTTCTGCTGCCGTCAAAAAAAGAAAAAAACTCTCCCGGGCGCTCCGGGAGTCTCCCGCTACTGGTACGGGCTATAGTGAATAGTGAATAGCCCGTACAGCAGCCCTTCGGTTCTACTGAACCGAAGGGGTCCTTAGGCCGAAGCTAACCGAAGGATCGGCCGAAGCTACGGCTAGATCCTTCAGCTGCTTCGTGAATAGACCCCATAGGTATAGAATTTTCCAAGGACAATTTAAGTATTACTTTTAGGGCTGCAACCAACTAATCAATAGTTGTCAACTATTATCATTATTGATTAGTTGGCTGGATCCCCTAGCTCTCTCCTCCACGCTGGGAGGAGGGCACAGCAAGCAGTGGGGGGGGGGGCAATAGCTAGCCTGCTATTGACTATTGCAATATGAAATGGCCAAAAGCAGGCTGGTTATTGCACCAGTCCACTACCTGCTGTATTTACATTCAGCTGCCATCTGTAGAATCTTGCCACTGGCTGAAGCTATTTAAGTGCAATGTGCTTAAAATACAATTATTTTTTTTTAAAGTATAAAAGGTGGGAAAAAGGTTATTTTTGGTTTTGGCCTGGCAAATTCTGCTGCGGGAGGTGCGTTGCAGTGCCATTAATTTTAATTGCACCCCAAATGCGCACCCCACCCAGAGTGTGATCACCGCACTGGAATGCACGGTACCACAATGCTGTGCATTTCAGTGCATTGCAATTTCAAAAAAATGTGCATGCAGTTTTATTCTGAAGTAAACTTCATGTTTGTAACACTGCATTTGTGCATTTTATTTTAAATTAAGGATTGTATTAATTTAATAACACTGAATTTTTATTTCTTACATTTTTATTTCTGTCTGTAACCGCTTTGAGCAGATTTTCTTGTTCCGGTGACACTTATATAGTAAAATGATAGGTGTGGGCATCACCAGGATAGGAAGACATCAACAAAAAATATTCTAAGAAGTTTTACCCTACCTTTTTTTCTCACAAGGTGATATCCTATTATTCTGTGCCCTCATTGGGGAGATTTCCCATCATCCTGATAAGTTATGAGTGCAAATCGCTCAGGGTCATAGAAAGTGATAGAAACCTAACACCGTTTCTAACAGTTTCCCACTCTATCCAAAGTAAAAGGTTTGGCTGCAGTTGGGCTTTAATTGTAATAATGCTATAAGAGCTTTTAGGAAGCTGCAAATTCCAGCATGCTTTGCCCATAAACAGAAGCTTGCCAATGCTCAACAGATTTCCCATAGCTTTATTGGTCTCTGTTACTACTTTTTTTAATAATTCAATGTAATTTGTACTTCTATGAAGGTTGTTCAGAGTTCGAGGATGCAGCAAGAGTTAAAAGGCCTTTAATTGTGTATTAAAGATTTCTATGATTCTAGCTGGGTATCGAGATGCTTCCAAACAGAGATGAAATGCAAGTGCTCTGATTATTCAGCATTATATCTCCCCGCTCGCTTTTATGAAAGACTATTTGCCTAATCAGAATTCCTTTGTGATACAGCTCCCATTATGACACTGGCTCTGATTTAATGCCAGGCTAAGATGTATTCTATTTTTTTTCTGTGTGTGAAGATTTAAATATCAGTCTACGGAAACATAACCTGGCATTTAGGACAGATTATTTTAAATACTGCGATGAAAGGAAGTGGGGAAAAAAATAAAATTATACAAAACAGCGCTTTTAAATGCTTCGGGAGATGGCAAATATATACTTTCATCACAGGATTAAATGAGGTCTTGGGTATGAAAAATGATGAAAAAACGGGTCAGGCTCGGCATGCCTTTTGTTCTTATATGAAAAGAAAAAGGGAAAGAGCAGTTTTAACAGATAGACCTGTACAGACATAAGGGTGCTAAAACAAAGGAAACATGAGTACCTATTTTAACTAACAAAATCTGCAACATATTCTTCACAGAATGGGTATTAGGGTATTAGGCATGTTCGGTGTACAACAAACCAAAGTGATAACTTCTAGACATTATCCATGCTTGATCTTTTGATTCTGTGCTTATTATTATTATAATTATGATACAGGATTTATATAGCGCCAACAGTTTGTGCAGCGCTTTACAATATAAGGAAGACATTACAATCACAATACAATTCAAGACAAGATGGTAAGGAGGGCCCTGCCCCTGAGGGCTTACGATCTAAAAGGGAGGGTCAAGTGATACATGAGGAGGTAGCTGTGTGGGGATGATTGTTTGAGAAAGTGATTGTTTAGTGGTTAGGTTGAGGTGGGATAGGCTTCCCTGAAGAGATAAGTCTTAAGGGATCGCCTAAAGGCAGTCAGTGTGGGAGATAGATGGACAGGTTGGAGTAGAGAGTTCCATAGAATGAGAGAGACTCTAGTGAAGTCCTGGGGCGAGCATGGGAGGAGTTGATGAGGGAGCTGGAAAGCAGGAGGTCTTGTGAAGAGCAGAGAGGACGGTTAGGGTGATACTTTAAGACCACGTTTGAGATATAGCCAGGGGCAGAGTTGTTGATGGCTTTGTAAGTGGGTGTTAATATTTTAAATTTTATCCTTTGGGCTATTGGAAGCCAGTGTAGGGATTGACCGAGGGGGGTTGCAGACACTGAGTGGTTGGTTAGGTGAATGAGTCTAGCAGCTGCATTGATGATAGACTGAAGGGGGATAGCCTGTGTAGAGGTAGGCCAATGAGGAGGGAGTTGCAATAGTCAAGACGAGATATAACAAGTGAGTGGATGAGTAATTCTGTGGTTTCATTGGTGATGAAGGGGCGTATTTTGGAGATGTTACGAAGGTGAAGGCGACAGGATTTGGATAGTGATTGGATGTGGAGAAGAAAGGTAAGGCCCAAGTCAAGGATGACACCTAGGACCTTGGCATGGGGGAAGGGCTAGATAGTTGTGTTAACAATCTCAATGGAAAAGTTGGGGGCAGGTGTACGGGTGGGAGGAAATAACATGAGCTCAGTTTTTGAAAGGTTGAGTTTTAAGAAGTGTTGTGACATCCAGACTGATATGTCAGTTAGTAGATTAGTGACACGCAAGGACACTGAGGGGGTGAATTGCGGAGTAGAGAGGTAGATTTGAGTGTCACCGGCATAGAGCCTAATCATTATGACATAATATACACTATAGCACAACACAGTACATTTCTGTTACAATGTTCCTACCTGTAGGAAGTCTATAAATATATTCAGTAAAAGGTCCTCTAACACTTGCTCAATAGTTTCATGAGTGATAACAAAAAATCTACAAAAACATCACTAACCTAACACCCAACTTTCTGCATTAAATGATGGAAACCAACCATTCTTTTAAAGCCAAAGTGTATAATGCACCTGCAGAGGGATTAGATTTCAGCAGTGTAATATGAGTGTGTAAGCAAAACTTTACATACTAATGCATTTTTGCATCATGATGATAATTTATGTTTAATGATTTACAATGATTTTAAAAGGAATTTGTCAACAAAGAAACAGTATTTACATATATACACTATATGGCCAAAACTTTGTGGACATCCCTCCAAATTATTAAATTCAGGTGTTTCCACTTTAAACACCTTCTGGTTGAATTGAAACACTAATAATAAGCCATGTCTTTTTGTCCAACATCAGTACCTTACCTCACAAATGCTCTTTTGCCTAAAAGAACACAGACTCCCAAAGACACACAACAACATCTTACTAAAAGCCTTCCTAGAAGAGTGGAGGCTAATTTAGTCAGAATGAGTGGGCCAACTGGATAGTGAATCATAGCCAAATCTAGGAACAAAAATGCAATATCTTTCAGCTTACCAGTCCGTAGGTGTGGTGACAGCATTCTTTTTCTTTTTCAGGCTTAGAACTTTCCCAGCAAGTGCAACCATCATGCCAGAAATGATGTGTCCTTGTCAATTCCTGTGAGCTGAACAAGAAAACAATCCAATCTTTCTTCTGTAAACCGCTAATCCCATTAGCCCATGTAATGGAGATACATAAAGACATATATGTTTGAAGTCTAGAGTGGGGGGCAACCATGGCTCTCTCCATAGATTTAGTGGAGGACAGGGACAGGAAGTGTGTTATTTGCAGGATTAGCAGGTAAAATAACGGGAAAAGGGCATAAAAAGGAAATCTAATGCAACCGCCTTATCTAAGGACCAGTTGGCTGAAATATGCTAATCTTTTGTTTTTGGGTTTAAATATGTTTTAATGCCCATGTTTTTCTATCTAACAAACCCATATAGGTGTGATCAGGGGTTTCAAACTCAATTTAATTGTGGGCCACATCAACATTATGGTTGCCCCCAAAGGTATCTTTAAGACTATATAAATATATCTAATCTTTATCATAATCGCCTCTGCATTCGATTATCACTGGTTTTAGTAATAACTTAATACCTAGATCTGAAAGTAGAAGTCTAGGAAATGGCCTGGTGGGCCGGATTCGGCCCCTGGGCCTTGAGGTTGACACATGTGGGTGTGATAATCATGTGTGCAGAAACCATTAGAGGGTACGCTCACCTAGGTTGCTAAAATAGGCAACTCTTTACCGAGACTTTGCCATTTGCGGAAAACAACCATTGGCTAACCCCAATTGGCCTTTCTGTGGTGTAGTTGTAGAAAAGTACAATTCAATGAGTACTTCAATGAGTCAATTCCCTTGGCTGAAACCACTGCCTGTGGAGGGAGCTCCACAATTTTACAGCTCTCAAAGTAAAGAATCCCCTTTGCAATTTAAGATTAAACCTTTTTTCTTACAATTTCAGATGGTGGCCTCTTGTCTTCTTAGTTAGTGAACTAACACTAAACAGTTTATTACTTTTATTCCATCACCATTAAATAATTTGTACATTAATATCATGTCCCCTCTCAGTCTCCTCTTTTCGAGAGTGAATAAGTTTAATGTTTGCAGTCTTTACTCATAGCTTTGGCCACCTAACCCCTTTATTAACTTCTTCACCCTTCTCTGGACTCTCTCCAGCTCAAGGACATCCTTTCTGTGGATTGGTGACCAAAACTGGCCCTCATACTCAAGATAAGGTCATACAAGTGTTTGGTAAAGGGGCAGCATTATGGATTTGTCTTCAGGGTAAATTCCTTTTTTATTCATGATAGTGCCATATTTGTCTTATTTTCTGGAGCCTGGCATTGCATGTTGTTACTAAGGCACTTGTCCACTGGGACTCACAAATCTTTTCCACTTCTGATTTCTCCAGTGGAGCTCCCATTAATGAGTAGCTTGCATACATATTTTTAACACCAATCTTACATTATTTTCAAAATGTCTTTAGTATGTCTGATCTATGGCAAAATTATATATCATGCATATCCATTTTTTTCTGTGCATGTTTTATCCCATGTGGAATTCCACTTTGGTGTTTGTGTTCTGTTTTGAGCATCCTCACTATTTTTACAGGTTCAGAGTGTAGTTTCCAGATTTCCTAGCTCTGTCAGTCTTTTTGCTGGAGGTTTATATGATTGTTGCCGGAGTCAGTGATTTTCCATATTTGGCTACTGGCAAAGACAGTAATAATGTACAAAGCACATGTGACTTCTGCATTCAGCCTACTCTACAGCATTATGATCCTGCTGCTCAGTATCGTGATCTTGCTTCATATTTGACTGAATTATTTGAAAAATTGCATATATGGCATATATCTGTTCCGATTCATTAACACTGAGCAACAATACACCATTTTATTCTGTAAATGTCAAAGAATTCCCTGTTCACAGGGCTTGTTCACACCAGTTGCAGTGCTTTTCAGCGCGGTTAGCTACTGAAACACACTGTATTGCATCCTAGCTTGCTCCTTGCATTCTGGGGCTGGAGGGGGCATGGCATCTGCAGTGCGATCACCCACATCAGAACATATGGCACAACAATGACGAAGGATCGGCCGAAGCTACGGCTAGATCCTTCTGCAACTTCGTGAATAGACCCCTAAGTAACAATTCCATCAGACACTAGTAGCATTTGGAAAAAAATAGGAATGAATGAGTGCTTGTACCAACTGTGCCACTTTGCAACCACTTTGCATTGCATCCCACAAGTCCTAAAGGTGATGCATTCTATCGGAGTGCCTGAAATAATGAATCAGAGTGATATATTACAATTGGTAGCCAGGTGTGGCTTCTATGCTTGCTCCCTTGTACAGAGAATGCAATATAAAGAATCTAAAGCCATTCATAAGTCAGTATAAAGAGCAACCCTAGTGAACATAGCCTGGAGAAATCGGTCTGACTTCACCTATCAATTTAGAACTGTTGGTAAATCAAACATGACCAAAGATCATTGCTTTGGGTTAAAACACTTGGTACTTTGCAGTTTGTCTTATTAAATTAGTATTTTTTTTATACGATGTCATGGTGAAAGTGTTACTTTTTTTGCAAAATACAGATTGCAAGTTACTTCTCCTTTCATTTAGCAAATAATCTAATGAATAAGCTACAAGATGTGAGAAAGCAGGGGAAAGAGCATGGCCGCTGTTGCCCTACAGCAAGAATTACATCTGATTAAAATAACAGAGAGCAGCACTTTGCAATCTAGTTGCTAAAACTGATGGGCCAAATCAGTTGTCGGAGAGGATATTTGTCCGTTTTAATGTGCAAGGAGAAAATTGTGCGATGTATCTTAGCCTATGATTAAAATTTAATAAAATATAGTAATTTGTTTTTGTACATCCCCTTTTCTCTCGTCTTACAATTATACAGTGCCAAAGAAGACAGATCAGAACTTGATTTACCATAGCAATTAAGTCCTCAGTTTGCTCTACTTCAATGGCATTACATAGTGTTTCCATTCTGAACATTAATTTTTATTTGATTTAAAACAACACTATAGCCCAGAATTCTTTGAATGTTTATGACTTAAAAGACTGACCAAATATTTATTGTGATATCACTGAATTTAAATGATTTGCATGTGCAGCATAAAAGAATAAAGATTTATCCTCATAGGTTTTTTTTTGGTACACTGTTGTCAACGTTTATATATGCAGCATCAGAGTCATATTCACCACAAGGTAAACAAGACATTTGCCTTTGGGCGGCACTTTGCAGGGGGAGGGGGGGGCAAAAAACATTGCCCCCGAGCTAGAAACATCTGACAGCATGATTTTCATAGCTAGGAATTAGTGTAATCTCACAGCTTGCCTGTGGAGAGTGGTGAGTCAAGCAAAGAGGTGCGGGTTAGCCGGGCACAGAGGCAGAGGCGATGTATACAATGCAGTCTGGGAAGAGGTGACTCTGTGTATGAAGGAAGTGACCCGCCATCATGGGAGGGGGCAGTGAGAGTTAAACCTCATGAAACACTGGTGGGACTCTGTGACACATGGTTGCTCTGATCTCCACATAGACAGGAGCGAGCACAGTACAGAGGGGTCACTGTGCGGTGCGCACTTTCCACTGACCAGCTATGTAAAGAGCATTCTTCACATTAACCACCAGAGTAATGGCGCCCATCTACATTGACCACCGATGTCTGCACTCTGCATTACTCACTCCTGACCCACCTGCAACAATTATATATATATATATATAGAGAGAGAGAGAGAGAGAGAGAGAGAGAGATACATACATACATACATACATACATACACACATACATACAGGTGAAACTCGAATAATTAGAATATTGCTCAAAGTTCATTTATTTCACTAATGCAACTTAAAAGGTGAAACTAATATATGAGATAGACTCATTACATGCAAAGCAAGATAGTTCAAGCCATGATTTGTCATAATTGTGATGATTATGGCCTACAGCTCATGAAAACCTCAAGAACCCCAAATCCACAATCTCAAAAAAGTAGAATATTACATGCATTCAATCAAACAAGGATTGTACATAGAACAATATCGGACCTCTGAAAAGTACAAGCATGCATATGTACTCAGTACTTGGTTTGGGCCCCTTTTGCAGCAATTACTGCAATCACTTTTGCACGATATTCTAATTATTCGAGTTTTACCTGTATACACACACACTACTGGTCAAAGGATTTACAACACCCCCATTCTTTCTGTTTTTATTGAAATGTAAGCAGTTCAAGTCCAGTAAATAACCTGAAATGGTACATCGGTCAACAGTAAACTGCCAGAGGTGAAAAAAATTACATTTAGGTTAACACAAACTGAAAAATAAAGTACAAAAAGAGTTGTACAAAAATACTTTTTTCCGGCGAAGAAGTAATGGGTCCTGCAGAGATGTCCTGCAGCAATGTAAGAAAATTAAGCCTTGAAAGTTTATTCTCTATCCAGACAACATTAAAGAAGGAGGACAAGGAAAGACATACATATAAAACACTATATATTATATTTTAAATATTATTTATATATTATAGTAGTATATTGCTCTCAAAATGGCAAAAAAAGAGGCAACAAAGGAAAACAGACAGACCATTATAACCCTTAAAAGTATATGTTTTTCCTTTAGAGAAATTGCAAAGAAAGCCAAGGTGCCAGTGAGTACAGTTTTCTACACCATCAAAAGGCACTTGAAAACTGCAGGAAACTCTGACAGGAAGAGGTCTGGAAGACCCTAAACCACAACAAAATCAGAAGATAAGTTTCTGAGAGTCAACAACTTGCATGACAGGCATCTCACAGGGCAACAGCTACAAGCACAGCTTAACACACACATTAAAATAAGCAAGTCTCAGTTTTAACTGTGAAAAGAAGACTTCGAGCTCACAGCCAATCTGCATGCTACTCTGAGGTAAGCATAATCATACAATGCAGGCAGACCTTCACCTCCACCTAGTGAGTGATGATAACAACAACAATTGAGTGCTCACCTGGGGAGGTAGACCCACAGAGCTAGGTCAAATGCTCTTTTCCCTTCTTAACCCCCCTGGCAGTAGACATGTGCACCAGCAAAAAATGTGTTTAGTTTCGTTTCGTTTTGAAAAAAAAAAAAAAATGTGTTTAGTTTAGTTTAGGTTATTGATGAAATTGTTTCTAAGACCAACCGGTACAATAAGCAACAATCAGCTACTCTGCATGCAAAGTTTCCCAGAAGCAGAAAGTGGGAACTAGTGATCAGAGATGACATCTGGAAGTTTCTGGGCCTAATAATTCTTCAGGGAGTGGTGGGGAAACCTCTGCAGAAGTGGTATTGGACAACCAATAAAATACACTGCATTCTTTGGCATGGTCATGTGGGAGTATAGGTTTACCCTCATAAAGACGTTTTTACACTTCACAGACCATGAGGAATTCGACGAAGCCACTCATCCTGCCCCAAAACTGAAAAAAATTTGGAAGGTATCCCAGATGATTGTAAGGAATTTCCAACAAACCTATGTGCCAGAAAGAGACATCACCATAGATGGAAGTCTAATGGCCTACAAGGGATGGCTCAGCTGGATTCAATATATAGAATCAAAGAGAGCACGATTTGGCGTCAAAACCTATATGCTATGCGAATCCTCATCTGGCTACATTTGGAACTCAGTGATATACACTGGAAAAGGAACCAAATTTGATCCGAAATACAGCAGCTATTGAATGGCAACATCTTCCGTTCCCTCACTCATTGAGCCATTGCTGAATCAGGGCTATTGTGTAACAACGGACAACTTTTACACATCTCCAGAACTGTATAAGTTCCTTTTGCAGCACAAAACGGATGCCTATGGAACCGTGGCCAGTGTTTGGCAAGAAGAAGCTGAAGGCTGGAGAAATAGTTGCCTGGCAGAAAGGCAAAATGATGGCACTGCTGTGGCGCGACAAAAAAGATGTGTGCCTAATGAGTACTGTGCATAAAGCCTCCACTGCTATGGTACGCATGAAAGGTGGGAGAGACGTCATGAAGCCGCAAGTAGTAATAGACTACAATACCACCATGGGAGGTGTCGACAGAGCCGACCAAGCCATGACCTTCTATCCAGCAATGCGGAAACAGCAGAATAAATATTATAAGAAGATCTTCAGGCATCGTCTTGAGCAGTGCTTGTGGCCTACGTTCTGCTAAAAAAACAAAGTGACAAGCCTGTGATGCATTCGGACTTCATCTGGAAAATTTCCGAACAAATCTTTTTAAACCACCAAACGCCATCAGTGAGTAGATCTGGACGTCGTGCTGTTGGCATTGTCAACCCAGAACGCCTGACTGGTCGTCACTTTATGGACTACATCCCACCAACAGAAAGAAAGTAAGCACCTACAAGGCTGTGCGTGGTTTGTTGCTCGAAGCGCGATGACAGCGGCAAAAAAATCAGAAAAGAGACCAGGTTCCATTGTCCCAATTATGACGTCGGGCTTTGTGCTGTCCCGTGTTTCAAAGTTTACCATACCCGAGATGTTTACTGAAGTAATATTGCACCCTTGCTTGGCAGATGTCAGTGTTTTTTGTTTGAATACATTATTTAATTAAATTTATTATTATTATATTATTGTTTTGTGTAATTATTTCTAATTATTTGTTATATTATAATTTATTATTTTGTTTTTCAAACTTTAACATACCCGGGATGTCTACTGGACTCTTGTTTGGACAGATTTAGGTGAGTTATTCCTAGGATTTACTAAGAACTACAGGCCTACAATGTAAAACAACATATTTGCTTGAAAAACAATGTACCGCTTTTGGTACCTAAAATCCT
>NW_017308894.1:65819-70363 GCF_000935625.1 Nanorana parkeri | reverse complement strand
ACAGCGGCAAAAAAATCAGAAAAGAGACCAGGTTCCATTGTCCCAATTATGACGTCGGACTTTGTGCTGTCCCGTGTTTCAAAGTTTACCATACCCGAGATGTTTACTGAAGTAATATTGCACCCTTGCTTGGCAGATGTCAGTGTTTTTTGTTTGAATACATTATTTAATTAAATTTATTATTATTATATTATTGTTTTGTGTAATTATTTCTAATTATTTGTTATATTATAATTTATGATTTAGTTTTTTCAAACTTTATCATACCCGGAATGTCTACTCTTGTTTGGACAGATTTAGGCGAGTTATTCCTAAGATTTACTAAGAATTACAGGCCTACAATGTAAAACAACATATTTCCATGAAAAACAATGTACCGCTTTCGGTTGCTAAAATAATGAATAATCATACCGATAGGGAGGTTGATGGGGGAGGGAAGCCCACGCACAGAAAAGGTGATAAGATCTCCCCAGATCACAGGTACCAGAATAAATCCAGGAGGAAAGAGAAAAAGGACATAGTCCAATAAAATGCAATTTGTTAAATAAAAGCTGAGAGTTACATGCAGATTGGCTGTGAATCATCTGAGGAATTTTCTTGCACGATCACCATGGTTTCCTTTTTTTCTAGGACTCTTTTTGTTGTGTTGCTTTTTTTGTGTGTAGATTTTTTTATGCCTTATTTGTTTGAAGGATCATATATGTGATTTGTTTATATATGTTTCATTGTATTAGATGTACTATGTGTCCCCAGTTATGAATAAACAAAGTGCTTTAAATCACTTCCTGTTCATTCATGAGTTTCTCAATGGGTGGAAGCACTCTGTATAGAGGCTTCTACCCATTCATAACTAGATGATAGTAAATATTTTATTATCGCCAGTTTCTCAATTAACCTCCCTGGCGGTATGATTATTCAGGATTTTAGGTACCAAAAGCGGTACATTGTTTTTCAAGCAAATATGTTGTTTTACATTGTAGGCCTGTAGTTCTTAGTAAATCCTAGGAATAACTCACCTAAATCTGTCCAAACAAGAGTCCAGTAGACATCCCAGTTATGATAAAGTTTGAAACACGAAATTAAAAAATTATAATATAATACATTATAAATAATTATATGGCTCGGGGTTACCGCTCCTAGCATTGAAAATTCACCCCGAGCCAGACTCGGGAATACCGCCAGGGAGGTTAATGGGAAACCTCTGTACTAAGTGCTTTCCATTCATTTAGTGCTAAGGCTGCAGAAAAAGAGATTGAGGACTCTGTGTCCTCATTTTATTTCTCTATTTCAAAAGGGAAATGCCAGGGGTCTGTTTAGATCCCTGATATTTCCTCAATGCCCCACCACCCAAACATTTTTTTAATAAAAAATAAATAATAAAAAAAAAAAAACACAAACTTCCCTCCCCCCCACACAAACAGATATCATACACGTGCACCATCTTTTTAAAGCAACATTAATTTAACAGTGTGGCAGCATTGTGACACATTGCCGTGTGTTGTGATATGCTGTGTTGTGAATAAATGTATGCCTGTATCATTTTATCACAACACACACACCAACACAGTGCACAAACGATTTTTAGCATACAGTAAGTCGCTTATTTACAGTTTTGTGTTACTTCAATTTTTTACCATTTTGCAAAAAGGCGCAATTTAAAACTGACAAATATTTGTTATTTATTAATTCAGTACAGTTTTATCTTTTAGATTTAGTCCAAAAATACTATTTTTTGTGCACTGATACTGACTTTATCCACTTAATTGTGTAATCTTTATAGGTTAAATAATAATTTGACAAACATTTGCGCAATTATCATAGGACCTACAAAATTAGTAGCACCATCTTTTTATTCTCTTGAGCCTGTGCTTTCAAACAAAATGGTTGGGAGGGTCTTTTTCAAATGCTAGCAATGCAGCAGTAGAACATCAAAATGATGGGAAACATTGCAAAAATGGTGTGGCCAGCTGAGGTTAAAAGCGTTCCAGAGGGCTTAGCAGCGAAAGGGTTAAGAAAGTTTTTGAAATATGGATTTCTAGTAATCAACAATGGACTAGAATTGGGGCAAAGAAAAGGAAGATATATAATAGAGAAGAAATGTCAGTATAAGGAATCCAAAGGTAAAAATATCTAATAATATGCATTCAAACAAGCCGAAGTTCTAATCTGGTATTCCTGCAAACACATGACATGAAAAATTAGAGAGCACATTACAGGAATTGGTCTAATACCTGACCATAGTTATGTAGTCTCATTGTGCAATTGTGTCTATAGTAGCCACTTTTTTGGTTAAGTATATCCTACCATGCACAGATACCAGTAGAAATTTACAACAATATTGCACCTATGTCGGGCCAAGCAAGGACCCCAAGACCAGGAAGGGGAGATGGCAAACAGAACTAGCAGAGGTCCCTTCTTCTCTGTTTCCCTGAAGTTACAATATCTATTCTATTGTAGATAAAATTGTTCTCATCTCTGGGAGTCTCACACTGGCAGTGCTCTGCAGTAGAACCAAGATACATACTAAGAACAAATGAAATGTCTTCAGCTTCTTTAGCTTATCCTCTAACCAATTCTTAACACTTAACTGCACACACTTAACTTAACCACTAACATCTAACCCCTAAAGCAATGTATCCCTAACCTAACCCCTAAACTGAGCCTAATTGATCCCTGTTATATTGTTCTGTACTTACCTCTTCCTGTCGTTAGGCTCTGTGTCAGTTTAATTGATGTTGAAAGCATGCGCTATTGAGATCCATGTGCCAAAAGAACCTTCTTTATATTTCTGCTTATCCTTGGACACAGGTGGGTAAGTCTGACAGCATAAATAAATGTAGTGTGCAGATGCTGCTAAACAAAATTACACAAGACTCTTTGCAGCTTAAGATCTCCTCACTTGACCTTTACGGACTGAATCATATAATAATCCTAAAGCCAAACAGTATTCCACACTTTCACCTCTTTTATCCCTAATTAATTAAGCAGCTGTTAGATACCCAACAGTATACAAATCTGACACACATTAAAAAAAGCAAATAACAATATAACATTAAAACTATACTACTATATATAAATAACTGGTGATGAATATGTAATACAAGAGTGGATGTAATTATGTACAATTGTATTGAAAGAAAAGAACAAACATATGGAGTAGAGAAGAACAAAGGCCAACAAATTCATGTTAAATCAAATGCAGGCCCAAAGTGTTAAAGTGACAAGGGGTTAAATCTTAAAAATGTGTTCAAGTACCCTAACTATTGACCTAACTATTGACTAACTATGGACAAAAATGTTTCTTATTTATGTATCAACTGTAGATTCTCAAATCATCTATGAATTAGTGCAGACACTGTCCTTCCTTCTAGAGGGTGGCTACATTCATTCCCCATTGTCCCTGTCTGTGTTGTAAAGTTGCCACCATTTCAAGCTCACTCCCCTGATGGACTCAGTGGCGGAACTACCGCCGGTGCGGGCGGTGCCGCCACACCGGGGCCTGAGGCTGTGGGGGGGCCCAGTGGGGTCCGGTCCTGGGCACCCCCACAGCCTCAGTGGGGTCCGGTCCTGCAATATGGGGCAGTGCAGGGTCCCGGTGTTAGAACACTGGGGCCTTGCACTGCCGATGGGCTTCCCAGTGAGGGGGCGAGTTCTGTGACTCACCTCCCATCCCGGCCGCGTCCATAGTAACAGGCGGCAGGAGGGGAGGTGAGTCACAGGAGATGTGTATGTGTCACACGCCCCGCCCCCTGCAGTGCACACATTGACAGTTCGACACATGGCTGCTGCTATCCTGGCAGGGTGAGTCTGAGCGGGGGAAGGGGGGCTCTTACTCCATGCAATTAGACAAGTGGATTATAATGGGGAATATGACACTGTAATGTTCCCTATTATAATCTATTTCTCTGTTGTGTACTGCTATTTCATGTAATTAGACAAATGGATTATAAATGGGGAATATTACACTGTAATGTTCCCTATTATAATCTATTTCTCTGTTGTGTACTGCTATTTCATGTAATTAGACAAAATGGATTATAATGGGGAATATTACACTGTAATGTTCCCTATTATAATCTATTTATCTGATTAAATGATTACATACAGGCCTCTGTTCTATCACAGTTTGAGACTACGTTAGAATGTGTGACCAGTGACGTGGTCACACATTTAAACGTAATCTCGCCTAGTTTTTCGGCAGTGAAATAGGTGAAGAATTCCAACGCTTTCTCTGCTGTTCCAGGGCAGATCGGCATCGCAAATTGCATGTGCAGGGAACCGATCTGCCCTGGAACAGCTGATCGGTCCTGAAATGTCACTTCTATCCGACTTTGGGAGTGCGGTGAAATGGGACCCTGGTGACCAGACCAGCCCACCTGGGAACCTGCATAGCCCACCATAGAGAGTCTCAGGTGGGCTATGCAGGATCATCTAGGGTGTGCTCTGCAGGGTCTCAGGTAAGTCCAGCATGCTACTGCAACATTAGAGACCGCTGGGGGGGGGGGGGTGGGGGGCGGGGGCCAGGGTGACCCGCTCCGCGGCAA